>NW_022983301.1:0-57406 GCF_011762595.2 Tursiops truncatus | reverse complement strand
CAGGGAATATAGGGTGCTACTACTCCTGCTGCTGCAGCCACTTCTCCTGCGCTACTACCACTACTTTACTACTCCCAGTGAATGGCAAATACTACTTCATTCCACTACGCTGCTACTTCTACTGCTGCTGCTACCTCCGTTCCCCGGCCCAGGCGGGCGGCGGGCCCTGCCGGGACGGGCGGAGCCGCTGGCTGGCGGTAAGGCCCCAAGCCCCGCTAAGCTGCGCCTCAAGAGGAAGCCCGCGACCCGCCGGCATCTACTGCCGAACGGCCTAGAAGGGCCCGATCTCGCCGCGATCCGCGGAAGCTAAGCGGGTCGGGCCTGGTTAGAACTTGGATGGGGACCTCATAGGGAAGACCGGGTGCTCTAGTTTTTGCCCCCCGCTCCGCCTTCTCCTTTTGTCGCTCGCGGCGTTCGCGGCTATCTCCGCCCCGCGCCGGCACAGCTGCAAGCCCCCCTCCTCAGGCCCCTCCCACCACAGCCAGCGTCTGATGGTCGCTCCCCGCCTTCCTGAGCGGCCAGAAGGCGTCCCTGGAAGGCAGAGGCACACCAGACGCTCCGGGGGTGGCTGAAGGAACCAGAACGTGGCCGCGGACCCTGGGGCCCGTCCGTGCTGCCCGCGAGCCCCTCGACCTTCACCCCTGGCCGCCCCCACTGCAGCCCAGCCCCGGCGCCGCCACCTGTCTGCCGGGGTGGCTCCTCCCAGCTCCATACGGAAAAAGCCGCCCCTCCGCCGTTTCGCCATGGCCGGGGGCGTAGCGGGATCGGGGCCCAGGCCGCTTTCCCCGGGCCTGCCGGCCACCTGGGGCGGGGTCCTGAGCTCGGACGGTGGCGTGGGGGCGAGGGTGGCGTTGCTGGGTCTTAGGGGCCGTGCCAACTCAATGGTGGCTCCATGGCTTCGGGCCAGCTTCTGTCGGGCAGGGGGCCGGTCCGGTCCTGCGTCTGAGCTGCGGCCTAGCGCAGCGTGGGCGGGCAGGTGGGATGCCCAAGGGCCCGCGGTCTCCGGGCCCGGGAAGCCTCCTGCCACTTCCCCGTGAGCGGCCTGCGGATCTGGGTCGTGCAACGCTAGCCTCCCAAAAGTTTGCTGGCTCCCTGCCCGCCCTGGGGGGGTGGTCGCCAGCACCTCCGCCACCCCAGGTGCCCTGAGAGACCTCCGTTCCCCTGCCCAGGCCGGGCGGCGGGGCCTGCCGGGCGGGTTGGCCGCTGGGCTGACGGTAAGGCCCCAAGCGCCCTGCTGAGCTGCGCCTCAAGAGGCAGCCCCGCCACCACGCCCACCCGCCGGATCCAACTGCCGAAGCAGCCTAGAAGGGCCCGATATCGCCCCGCGATCGCGGAAGCTAGGCAAGGGTCTGGCCTGGTGTAGAACTTGGATGGGAGACCTCTAGGGAGGACCGGGTGCTCTAGGCTTTTGCCCCCCGCTCCGCCTTCTCCTTTTGTCGCTCGCGGCGTTCGCGGCTATCTCCGCCCGCCCCTCCCGGTCACAGCTGCAGCCCCACCTCCTCAGGGCCCCCTCCCACCAAAGCCAGCGTCTGATGGGCGCTCCCACGCCCTCTGAGCGGCCAGGCGGCCAGAAGTCTTCCCTGGAAGGCAGAGGCACACCAGACGCTCCGGGGGTGGCCTGAATGGAACCAGACGTGGCCTCGGACCCGGGCCGTCCGTCTCGGCCCGCGAGCCCGCTCGAACCTGCCCTGGCCGCCCCCACTCAGCCCAGCCCCGGCGCCGCCACCTGTCTGCCGGGGTGGCTCTCCACAGCTCCATACGGAAAAAAGCCGCCCCTCCGCCGTTTCGCCATGGCCGGGGGCGGGAGCGGGATCGAGGGCCCAGGCCGCTTCCCCCGGGCCTGCCGGCCACCTGGGGCGGGGTCCTGAGCTCGGACGGGGGGCGTGGGGGCGAGGGTGGCGTTGCTGGGTCTTAGGGGCCGTGCCAACTCAATGGTGGCTCCCAGTGGCTTCGGGCCAGCTTCTGTCGGGCAGGAGGGCCGGTCCGGTCTGCGTCTGAGCTGCGCCTAGCGCAGCGTGGGCGGGCAGGTGGGATGCCCAAGGGCCCGCGGTCTCCGGGCCCGGAAGCCTCCTGGGGCCACTTCCCCGTGAGCGGCCTGCGGGATCTGGGGCGTGGCGCCTAGCTCCCAAAAGTTTGCTGGCTCCCGCCCGCCCTGGGCGGGGTGGTCGCCAGCACCTCCCCGCCACCCCCAGGTGCCGAGACCTCCGTTCCCCTGCCCAGGCGGGCGGCGGGGCCCTGCCGGGACGGGCGGGCCGCTGGGCTGACGGTAAGGCCCAAGCGCCTGACTGAGCTGCGCCTCAAGAGGCAGCCCGCCACCCCCCGCCGGCATCCACTGCCGAAGCAGCCTAGAAGGGCCCGATCTCGCCGCGATCGCGGAAGCTAAGCAGGGTCGGGCCTGGTTAGAACTTGGATGGGAGACCTCTAGGGAAGACCCGGGTGCTCTAGGCTTTTTGCCCCCGCTCCGCCTTCTCCTTTTGTCGCTCGCGGCGTTCGCGGCTATCTCCGCCCCCGCCCGGCACAGCTGCAAGCCCCACCTCCTCAGGCCCCTCCCACCACAGCCAGCGTCTGATGGGGCGCTCCCCGCCTGCCTGAGCGGCCAGGCGGCCAGAAGGCGTCCCTGGAAGGCAGAGGCACACCAGACGCTCCGGGGGTGGCCTGAAGGGAACCAGACGTGGCCGCGGACCCGGGGGCCGTCCATGCGGCCCGCGAGCCCCTCGACCTGCACCTGGCCGCCCCCACTGCAGCCCAGCCCCGGCGCCGCCACCTGTCTGCCGGGGTGGCTCTCCACAGCTCCATACGGAAAAAGCCGCCCCTCCGCCGTTTCGCCATGGCCGGGGGGCGGGAGCGGGATCGAGGGCCCAGGCCGCTTCCCCGGGCCTGCCGGCCACCTGGGGCGGGGTCCTGAGCTCGGACGGTGGCGTGGGGGCGAGGGTGGCGTTGCTGGGTCTTAGGGGCCGTGCCAACTCAATGGTGGCTCCCAGTGGCTTCGGGCCAGCTTCTGTCGGGCAGGAGGGCCGGTCCGGTCTGCGTCTGAGCTGCGCCTAGCGCAGCGATGGGCGGGCAGGTGGGATGCCCAAGGGCCCGCGGTCTCCGGGCCCGGAAGCCTCCTGGGCCACTTCCCCGTGAGCGGCCTGCGGGATCTGGGGCGTGGCGCCTAGCTCCCAAAAGTTTGCTGGCTCCCGCCCGCCCTGGGCGGGGTGGTCGCCAGCACCTCCGCCACCCCCAGGTGCCCGAGACCTCCTATTCCCCTGCCCAGGCGGGCGGCGGGGCCCTGCCGGGACGGGCGGGCCGCTGGGCTGACGGTAAGGCCCAAGCGCCTGCTGAGCTGCGCCTCAAGAGGCAGCCCGCCACCCCCGCCGGCATCCACTGCCGAAGCAGCCTAGAAGGGCCCGATCTCGCCGCCGCGATCGCGGAAGCTAAGCAGGGTCGGGCCTGGTTAGAACTTGGATGGGAGACCTCTAGGGAGACCGGGTGCTCTAGGCTTTTTGCCCCCCGCTCCGCCTTCTCCTTTTGTCGCTCGCGGCGTTCGCGGCTATCTCCGCCCCCGCCGGGTACAGATGCAAGCCCCACCTCCTCAGGCCCCTCCCACCACAGCAAGCTTCTGATGGGGCGCTCCCTGCCTGCCTGAGCTGCTAGGCGGCCAGAAGGCGGCCTGGAAGGCGGAGACACACCAGACGCTTCCGCCTGACGGAAACGAGACCTGTCCGCGGACCCGGGGGCCGTCCGTGTGGCCCGCGAGCCCCTCGACCTGCACCTGGCCGCCCCCACTGGAGCCCAGCCCCGGCGCCGCCACCTGTCTGCCGGGCTGGCTCTCCACAGCTCCATACGGAAAAAGCCGCCCCTCCGCCGTTTCACCATGGCCGGGCGCGGGAGCGGGGTCGAGGGCCCAGGCCGCTTCCCCGGGCCTGCCGGCCACCTGGGGCGGGGTCCTGAGCTCGGACGGTTGCGTGGGGGCAAGGGTAGCGTTGCTGGGTCTAAGGGGCTTTACCAACACAATGCTGGCTCCCACTGGCTTCGGACCACCTGCTGTCGGGCAGGAGGGCCGGCCCGGTCTGCGGTTGGGCTTCGCCTAACGCAGCGTGGGCCGGCTACTACTATTGCTCTTGCTGATTCTTCTACTTCTATTTCTGGCCCTCTGCAGGTCAAATATGCTGCCACTATTACTGCTGCTGATGCCACTTCTACTGCTGTTTCTACCACTACTACTACTACTACTACTACTAGGCCAGTGCATGGCAAATACTACTACTATTACCACCACTGCTGCCATTACTACTACTGCTGCTACTACTACTGCTGCTGCTACTTGTACAGGTGCTGCTGATACTACTACTACTAATAGCCCAGTGCATGGCAAATATTAACACTACTACTACTGCTGCTGCTTCTACTATTGCTACTACTACTGCTACTACTAGTAGTCCAGTGCAGGGCAAATTCTACTACGATTACTACAACAGCTACTGCTGCTAATAGTAATGTTACTACTACTGCTCATGCTAGTAATCTAGGATATGGCAAATACTACTACTATTACTACTAGTGCTGCTGCTGCTACTTCCGCTACTACAACTATCAATACTACTAGCCCAGTGCATGGCAAAATATACTACTATTATTGCTGTTCCTGCTACTTCTACTACTATTCCTGGCCCACTGCAAGTCAAATATGCTGCTCCAATTACTCCTGCTGCTGCCACTTCTACTGCTATTGCTACCACTATTACTACTACTACTAGCCCAATGCATGGCAAATACTACTACTAATACTACTACTGCTGCTGCTTGTACAAATGCTACTACTACTGCTGCTACTAGTAGTCCAGTGCATTGAAAATACTACTACTACTACTCCTGATGCTGCTACTACTTCTACTACTAGTATCAATACTACTAGCCCTGTGTATGGCAAATCTACTACTACTACTGCTATGGCTGCTACTTCTATTATCACTACTGGCCCACTGCAGGGCAAATCTGCTGGTACTATTACTGCTGCTGATGCCACTTCTATTGCTGATGCTAACTCTACTACTACTGCTACTACTAGCAGTCCACTGCATGGCAAATCTACTACTACTACTTCAATTGCTGCTACTGCTACTACTACTACTGGCCCTCTGCAGGGAATATATGGTGCTACTACTCCTGCTGCTGCAGCCACTTCTCCTGCTGCTACTACCACTACTATTACTACTAGCCCAGTGCATGGCAAATACTACTTCTATTACCACTACTGCTGCTACTTCTACTGCTGCTGCTACCTCCGTTCCCCGGCCTAGGCGGGCGGCGGGGCCCTGCCGGGACGGGCGGGCCGCTGGGCTGGCGGTAAGGCCCAAGCGCCCGCTAAGCTGCGCCTCAAGAGGAAGCCCGCGACCCCGCTGGCATCTACTGCCAAACCAGCCTAGAAGGGCCCGATCTCGCCGCGATCGCGGAAGCTAAGCAGGGTCGGGCCTGGTTAGAACTTGGATGGGAGACCTCTAGGGAAGACCGGGTGCTCTAGGCTTTTTGCCCCCCCGCTCCGCCTTCTCCTTTTGTCGCTCGCGGCGTTCGCGGCTATCTCCGCCCCCGCCCGGCACAGCTGCAAGCCCCACCTCCTCAGGCCCCTCCCACCACAGCCAGCGTCTGATGGGGCGCTCCCCGCCTGCCTGAGCGGCCAGAAGGCGTCCCTGGAAGGCAGAGGCACACCAGACGCTCCGGGGGTGGCCTGAAGGGAACCAGACGTGGCCGCGGACCCGGGGGCCGTCCGTGCGGCCCGCGAGCCCCTCGACCTGCACCTGGCCGCCCCCACTGCAGCCCAGCCCCGGCGCCGCCACCTGTCTGCCGGGGTGGCTCTCCACAGCTCCATACGGAAAAAGCCGCCCCTCCGCCGTTTCGCCATGGCCGGGGGCGGGAGCGGGATCGAGGGCCCAGGCCGCTTCCCCGGGCCTGCCGGCCACCTGGGGCGGGGTCCTGAGCTCGGACGGTGGCGTGGGGGCGAGGGTGGCGTTGCTGGGTCTTAGGGGCCGTGCCAACTCAATGGTGGCTCCCAGTGGCTTCGGGCCAGCTTCTGTCGGGCAGGAGGGCCGGTCCTGGTCTGCGTCTGAGCTGCGCCTAGCGCAGCGTGGGCGGGCAGGTGGGATGCCCAAGGGCCCGCGGTCTCCGGGCCCGGAAGCCTCCTGGGCCACTTCCCCGTGAGCGGCCTGCGGGATCTGGGTCGTGGCACCTAGCTCCCAAAAGTTTGCTGGCTCCCGCCCGCCCTGGGCGGGGTGGTCGCCAGCACCTCCGCCACCCCCAGGTGCCCGAGACCTCCGTTCCCCTGCCCAGGCGGGCGGCGGGGCCCTGCCGGGACGGGTGGGCCGCTGGGCTGACGGTAAGGCCCAAGCGCCTGCTGAGCTGCGCCTCAAGAGGCAGCCCGCCACCCCGCCGGCATCCACTGCCGAAGCAGCCTAGAAGGGCCCGATATCGCCGCGATCGCGGAAGCTAAGCAGGGTCGGGCCTGGTTAGAACTTGGATGGGAGACCTCTAGGGAAGACCGGGTGCTCTAGGCTTTTTGCCCCCCGCTCCGCCTTCTCCTTTTGTCGCTCGCGGCGTTCGCGGCTATCTCCGCCCCCGCCCGGCACAGCTGCAAGCCCCACCTCCTCAGGCCCCTCCCACCACAGCCAGCGTCTGATGGGGCGCTCCCCGCCTGCCTGAGCGGCCAGGCGGCCAGAAGGCGTCCCTGGAAGGCAGAGGCACACCAGACGCTCCGGGGGTGGCCTGAAGGGAACCAGACGTGGCCGCGGACCCGGGGGCCGTCCGTGCGGCCCGCGAGCCCCTCGACCTGCACCTGGCCGCCCCCACTGCAGCCCAGCCCCGGCGCCGCCACCTGTCTGCCGGGGTGGCTCTCCACAGCTCCATACGGAAAAAGCCGCCCCCTCCGCCGTTTCGCCATGGCCGGGGGCGGGAGCGGGATCGAGGGCCCAGGCCGCTTCCCCGGGCCTGCCGGCCACCTGGGGCGGGGTCCTGAGCTCGGACGGTGGCGTGGGGGCGAGGGTGGCGTTGCTGGGTCTTAGGGGCCGTGCCAACTCAATGGTGGCTCCCACTGGCTTCGGGCCAGCTTCTGTCGGGCAGGAGGGCCGGTCCGGTCTGCGTCTGAGCTGCGCCTAGCGCAGCGTGGGCGGGCAGGTGGGATGCCCAAGGGCCCGCGGTCTCCGGGCCCGGAAGCCTCCTGGGCCACTTCCCCGTGAGCGGCCTGCGGGATCTGGGTCGTGGCACCTAGCTCCCAAAAGTTTGCTGGCTCCCGCCCGCCCTGGGCGGGGTGGTCGCCAGCACCTCCGCCACCCCCAGGTGCCCGAGACCTCCGTTCCCCTGCCCAGGCGGGCGGCGGGGCCCTGCCGGGACGGGCGGGCCGCTGGGCTGACGGTAAGGCCCAAGCGCCTGCTGAGCTGCGCCTCAAGAGGCAGCCCGCCACCCCTGCCGGCATCCACTGCCGAAGCAGCCTAGAAGGGCCCGATCTCGCCGCGATCGCGGAAGCTAAGCAGGGTCGGGCCTGGTTAGAACTTGGATGGGAGACCTCTAGGGAAGACCGGGTGCTCTAGGCTTTTTGCCCCCCGCTCCGCCTTCTCCTTTTGTCGCTCGCGGCGTTCGCGGCTATCTCCGCCCCCGCCCGGCACAGCTGCAAGCCCCACCTCCTCAGGCCCCTCCCACCACAGCCAGCGTCTGATTGGGGCGCTCCCCGCCTGCCTGAGCGGCCAGGCGGCCAGAAGGCGTCCCTGGAAGGCAGAGGCACACCAGACGCTCCGGGGGTGGCCTGAAGGGAACCAGACGTGGCCGCGGACCCGGGGGCCGTCCGTGCGGCCCGCGAGCCCCTCGACCTGCACCTGGCCGCCCCCACTGCAGCCCAGCCCCGGCGCCGCCACCTGTCTGCCGGGGTGGCTCTCCACAGCTCCATACGGAAAAAGCCGCCCCTCCGCCGTTTCGCCATGGCCGGGGGCGGGAGCGGGATCGAGGGCCCAGGCCGCTTCCCCGGGCCTGCCGGCCACCTGGGGCGGGGTCCTGAGCTCGGACGGTGGCGTGGGGGCGAGGGTGGCGTTGCTGGGTCTTAGGGGCCGTGCCAACTCAATGGTGGCTCCCAGTGGCTTCGGGCCAGCTTCTGTCGGGCAGGAGGGCCGGTCCGGTCTGCGTCTGAGCTGCGCCTAGCGCAGCGTGGGCGGGCAGGTGGGATGCCCAAGGGCCCGCGGTCTCCGGGCCCGGAAGCCTCCTGGGCCACATCCCCGTGAGCGGCCTGCGGGATCTGGGGCGTGGCGCCTAGCTCCCAAAAGTTTGCTGGCTCCCGCCCGCCCTGGGCGGGGTGGTCGCCAGCACCTCCGCCACCCCCAGGTGCCCGAGACCTCCGTACCCCTGCCCAGGCGGGCGGCGGGGCCCTGCCGGGACGGGCGGGCCGCTGGGCTGACGGTAAGGCCCAAGCGCCTGCTGAGCTGCGCCTCAAGAGGCAGCCCGCCACCCCGCCGGCATCCACTGCCGAAGCAGCCTAGAAGGGCCCGATCTCGCCGCGATCGCGGAAGCTAAGCAGGGTCGGGCCTGGTTAGAACTTGGATGGGAGACCTCTAAGGAAGACCGGGTGCTCTAGGCTTTTTGCCCCCCCGCTCCGCATTCTCCTTTTGTCGCTCGCGGCGTTCGCGGCTATCTCCGCCCCCGCCCGGCACAGCTGCAAGCCCCACCTCCTCAGGCCCCTCCCACCACAGCCAGCGTCTGATGGGGCGCTCCCCGCCTGCCTGAGCGGCCAGGCGGCCAGAAGGCGTCCCTGGAAGGCAGAGGCACGCCAGACGCTCCGGGGGTGGCCTGAAGGGAACCAGACGTGGCCGCGGACCCGGGGGCCGTCCGTGCGGCCCGCGAGCCCCTCGACCTGCACCTGGCCGCCCCCACTGCAGCCCAGCCCCGGCGCCGCCACCTGTCTGCCGGGGTGGCTCTCCACAGCTCCATACGGAAAAAGCCGCCCCTCCGCCGTTTCGCCATGGCCGAGGGCGGGAGCGGGATCGAGGGCCCAGGCCGCTTCCCCGGGCCTGCCGGCCACCTGGGGCGGGGTCCTGAGCTCGGACGGTGGCGTGGGGGCGAGGGTGGCGTTGCTGGGTCTTAGGGGCCGTGCCAACTCAATGGTGGCTCCCAGTGGCTTCGGGCCAGCTTCTGTCGGGCAGGAGGGCCGGTCCGGTCTGCGTCTGAGCTGCGCCTAGCGCAGCGTGGGCGGGCAGGTGGGATGCCCAAGGGCCCGCGGTCTCCGGGCCCGGAAGCCTCCTGGGCCACTTCCCCGTGAGCGGCCTGCGGGATCTGGGGCGTGGCGCCTAGCTCCCAAAAGTTTGCTGGCTCCCGCCCGCCCAGGGCGGGGTGGTCGCCAGCACCTCCGCCACCCCCAGGTGCCCGAGACCTCCGTTCCCCTGCCCAGGCGGGCGGCGGGGCCCTGCCGGGACGGGCGGGCCGCTGGGCTGACGGTAAGGCCCAAGCGCCTGCTGAGCTGCGCCTCAAGAGGCAGCCCGCCACCCCGCCGGCATCCACTGCCGAAGCAGCCTAGAACGGCCCGATCTCGCCGCGATCGCGGAAGCTAAGCAGGGTCGGGCCTGGTTAGAACTTGGATGGGAGACCTCTAGGGAAGACCGGGATGCTCTAGGCTTTTTGCCCCCCGCTCCGCCTTCTCCTTTTGTCGCTCGCGGCGTTCGCGGCTATCTCCGCCCCCGCCCGGCACAGCTGCAAGCCCCACCTCCTCAGGCCCCTCCCACCACAGCCAGCGTCTGATGGGGCGCTCCCCGCCTGCCTGAGCGGCCAGGCGGCCAGAAGGCGTCCCTGGAAGGCAGAGGCACACCAGACGCTCCGGGGGTGGCCTGAAGGGAACCAGACGTGGCCGCGGACCCGGGGGCCGTCCGTGCGGCCCGCGAGCCCCTCGACCTGCACCTGGCCGCCCCCACTGCAGCCCAGCCCCGGCGCCGCCACCTGTCTGCCGGGGTGGCTCTCCACAGCTCCATACGGAAAAAGCCGCCCCTCCGCCGTTTCGCCATGGCCGGGGGCGGGAGCGGGATCGAGGGCCCAGGCCGCTTCCCCGGGCCTGCCGGCCACCTGGGGCGGGGTCCTGAGCTCGGACGGTGGCGTGGGGGCGAGGGTGGCGTTGCTGGGTCTTAGGGGCCGTGCCAACTCAATGGTGGCTCCCAGTGGCTTCGGGCCAGCTTCTGTCGGGCAGGAGGGCCGGTCCGGTCTGCGTCTGAGCTGCGCCTAGCGCAGCGTGGGCGGGCAGGTGGGATGCCCAAGGGCCCGCGGTCTCCGGGCCCGGAAGCCTCCTGGGCCACATCCCCGTGAGCGGCCTGCGGGATCTGGGGCGTGGCGCCTAGCTCCCAAAAGTTTGCTGGCTCCCGCCCGCCCTGGGCGGGGTGGTCGCCAGCACCTCCGCCACCCCCAGGTGCCCGAGACCTCCGTTCCCCTGCATAGGCGGGCGGCGGGGCCCTGCCGGGACGGGCGGGCCGCTGGGCTGACGGTAAGGCCCAAGCGCCTGCTGAGCTGCGCCTCAAGAGGCAGCCCGCCACCCCGCCGGCATCCACTGCCGAAGCAGCCTAGAAGGGCCCGATCTCGCCGCGATCGCGGAAGCTAAGCAGGGTCGGGCCTGGTTAGAACTTGGATGGGAGACCTCTTAGGGAAGACCGGGTGCTCTAGGCTTTTTGCCCCCCGCTCCGCCTTCTCCTTTTGTCGCTCGCGGCGTTCGCGGCTATCTCCGCCCCCGCCCGGCACAGCTGCAAGCCCCACCTCCTCAGGCCCCTCCCACCACAGCCAGCGTCTGATGGGGCGCTCCCCGCCTGCCTGAGCGGCCAGGCGGCCAGAAGGCGTCCCTGGAAGGCAGAGGCACACCACACGCTCCGGGGGTGGCCTGAAGGGAACCAGACGTGGCCGCGGACCCGGGGGCCGTCCGTGCGGCCCGCGAGCCCCTCGACCTGCACCTGGCCGCCCCCACTGCAGCCCAGCCCCGGCGCCGCCACCTGTCTGCCGGGGTGGCTCTCCACAGCTCCATACGGAAAAAGCCGCCCCTCCGCCGTTTCGCCATGGCCGAGGGGCGGGAGCGGGATCGAGGGCCCAGGCCGCTTCCCCGGGCCTGCCGGCCACCTGGGGCGGGGTCCTGAGCTCGGACGGTGGCGTGGGGGCGAGGGTGGCGTTGCTGGGTCTTAGGGGCCGTGCCAACTCAATGGTGGCTCCCAGTGGCTTCGGGCCAGCTTCTGTCGGGCAGGAGGGCCGGTCCGGTCTGCGTCTGAGCTGCGCCTAGCGCAGCGTGGGCGGGCAGGTGGGATGCCCAAGGGCCCGCGGTCTCCGGGCCCGGAAGCCTCCTGGGCCACTTCCCCGTGAGCGGCCTGCGGGATCTGGGGCGTGGCGCCTAGCTCCCAAAAGTTTGCTGGCTCCCGCCCGCCCAGGGCGGGGTGGTCGCCAGCACCTCCGCCACCCCCAGGTGCCCGAGACCTCCGTTCCCCTGCCCAGGCGGGCGGCGGGGCCCTGCCGGGACGGGCGGGCCGCTGGGCTGACGGTAAGGCCCAAGCGCCTGCTGAGCTGCGCCTCAAGAGGCAGCCCGCCACCCCGCCGGCATCCACTGCCGAAGCAGCCTAGAAGGGCCCGATCTCGCCGCGATCGCGGAAGCTAAGCAGGGTCGGGCCTGGTTAGAACTTGGATGGGAGACCTCTAGGGAAGACCGGATGCTCTAGGCTTTTTGCCCCCCGCTCCGCCTTCTCCTTTTGTCGCTCGCGGCGTTCGCGGCTATCTCCGCCCCCGCCCGGCACAGCTGCAAGCCCCACCTCCTCAGGCCCCTCCCACCACAGCCAGCGTCTGATGGGGCGCTCCCCGCCTGCCTGAGCGGCCAGGCGGCCAGAAGGCGTCCCTGGAAGGCAGAGGCACACCAGACGCTCCGGGGGTGGCCTGAAGGGAACCAGACGTGGCCGCGGACCCGGGGGCCGTCCGTGCGGCCCGCGAGCCCCTCGACCTGCACCTGGCCGCCCCCACTGCAGCCCAGCCCCGGCGCCGCCACCTGTCTGCCGGGGTGGCTCTCCACAGCTCCATACGGAAAAAGCCGCCCCTCCGCCGTTTCGCCATGGCCGGGGGCGGGAGCGGGATCGAGGGCCCAGGCCGCTTCCCCGGGCCTGCCGGCCACCTGGGGCGGGGTCCTGAGCTCGGACGGTGGCGTGGGGGCGAGGGTGGCGTTGCTGGGTCTTAGGGGCCGTGCCAACTCAATGGTGGCTCCCAGTGGCTTCGGGCCAGCTTCTGTCGGGCAGGAGGGCCGGTCCGGTCTGCGTCTGAGCTGCGCCTAGCGCAGCGTGGGCGGGCAGGTGGGATGCCCAAGGGCCCGCGGTCTCCGGGCCCGGAAGCCTCCTGGGCCACTTCCCCGTGAGCGGCCTGCGGGATCTGGGGCGTGGCACCTAGCTCCCAAAAGTTTGCTGGCTCCCGCCCGCCCTGGGCGGGGTGGTCGCCAGCACCTCCGCCACCCCCAGGTGCCCGAGACCTCCGTTCCCCTGCCCAGGCGGGCGGCGGGGCCCTGCCGGGACGGGCGGGCCGCTGGGCTGACGGTAAGGCCCAAGCGCCTGCTGAGCTGCGCCTCAAGAGGCAGCCCGCCACCCCGCCTGGCATCCACTGCCGAAGCAGCCTAGAAGGGCCCGATCTCGCCGCGATCGCGGAAGCTAAGCAGGGTCGGGCCTGGTTAGAACTTGGATGGGAGACCTCTAGGGAAGACCGGGTGCTCTAGGCTTTTTGCCCCCCGCTCCGCCTTCTCCTTTTGTCGCTCGCGGCGTTCGCGGCTATCTCCGCCCCCGCCCGGCACAGCTGCAAGCCCCACCTCCTCAGGCCCCTCCCACCACAGCCAGCGTCTGATGGGGCGCTCCCCGCCTGCCTGAGCGGCCAGGCGGCCAGAAGGCGTCCCTGGAAGGCAGAGGCACACCAGACGCTCCGGGGGTGGCCTGAAGGGAACCAGACGTGGCCGCGGACCCGGGGGCCGTCCGTGCGGCCCGCGAGCCCCTCGACCTGCACCTGGCCGCCCCCACTGCAGCCCAGCCCCGGCGCCGCCACCTGTCTGCCGGGGTGGCTCTCCACAGCTCCATACGGAAAAAGCCGCCCCTCCGCCGTTTCGCCATGGCCGGGGGCGGGAGCGGGATCGAGGGCCCAGGCCGCTTCCCCGGGCCTGCCGGCCACCTGGGGCGGGGTCCTGAGCTCGGACGGTGGCGTGTGGGCGAGGGTGGCGTTGCTGGGTCTTAGGGGCCGTGCCAACTCAATGGTGGCTCCCAGTGGCTTCGGGCCAGCTTCTGTCGGGCAGGAGGGCCGGTCCGGTCTGCGTCTGAGCTACGCCTAGCGCAGCGTGGGCGGGCAGGTGGGATGCCCAAGGGCCCGCGGTCTCCGGGCCCGGAAGCCTCCTGGGCCACTTCCCCGTGAGCGGCCTGCGGGATCTGGGGCGTGGCGCCTAGCTCCCAAAAGTTTGCTGGCTCCCGCCCGCCCAGGGCGGGGTGGTCGCCAGCACCTCCGCCACCCCCACGTGCCCGAGACCTCCGTTCCCCTGCCCAGGCGGGCGGCGGGGCCCTGCCGGGACGGGCGGGCCGCTGGGCTGACGGTAAGGCCCAAGCGCCTGCTGAGCTGCGCCTCAAGAGGCAGCCCGCCACCCCGCCGGCATCCACTGCCGAAGCAGCCTAGAAGGGCCCGATCTCGCCGCGATCGCGGAAGCTAAGCAGGGTCGGGCCTGGTTAGAACTTGGATGGGAGACCTCTAGGGAAGACCGGGTGCTCTAGGCTTTTTGCCCCCCGCTCCGCCTTCTCCTTTTGTCGCTCGCGGCGTTCGCGGCTATCTCCGCCCCCGCCCGGCACAGCTGCAAGCCCCACCTCCTCAGGCCCCTCCCACCACAGCCAGCGTCAGATGGGGCGCTCCCCGCCTGCCTGAGCGGCCAGGCGGCCAGAAGGCGTCCCTGGAAGGCAGAGGCACACCAGACGCTCCGGGGGTGGCCTGAAGGGAACCAGACGTGGCCGCGGACCCGGGGGCCGTCCGTGCGGCCCGCGAGCCCCTCGACCTGCACCTGGCCGCCCCCACTGCAGCCCAGCCCCGGCGCCGCCACCTGTCTGCCGGGGTGGCTCTCCACAGCTCCATACGGAAAAAGCCGCCCCTCCGCCGTTTCGCCATGGCCGGGGGCGGGAGCGGAATCGAGGGCCCAGGCCGCTTCCCCGGGCCTGCCGGCCACCTGGGGCGGGGTCCTGAGCTCGGACGGTGGCGTGGGGGCGAGGGTGGCGTTGCTGGGTCTTAGGGGCCGTGCCAATTCAATGGTGGCTCCCAGTGGCTTCGGGCCAGCTTCTGTCGGGCAGGAGGGCCGGTCCGGTCTGCGTCTGAGCTGCACCTAGCGCAGCGTGGGCGGGCAGGTGGGATGCCCAAGGGCCCGCGGTCTCCGGGCCCGGAAGCCTCCTGGGCCACTTCCCCGTGAGCGGCCTGCGGGATCTGGGGCGTGGCGCCTAGCTCCCAAAAGTTTGCTGGCTCCCGTCCGCCCTGGGAGGGGTGGTCGCCAGCACCTCCGCCACCCCCAGGTGCCCGAGACCTCCGTTCCCCTGCCCAGGCGGGCGGCGGGGCCCTGCCGGGACGGGCGGGCCGCTGGGCTGACGGTAAGGCCCAAGCGCCTGCTGAGCTGCGCCTCAAGAGGCAGCCCGCCACCCCGCCGGCATCCACTGCCGAAGCGGCCTAGAAGGGCCCGATCTCGCCGCGATCGCGGAAGCTAAGCAGGGTCGGGCCTGGTTAGAACTTGGATGGGAGACCTCATAGGGAAGACCGGGTGCTCTAGGCTTTTTGCTCCCCGCTCCGCCTTCTCCTTTTGTCGCTCGCGGCGTTCGCGGCTATCTCCGCCCCCGCCCGGCACAGCTGCAAGCCCCACCTCCTCAGGCCCCTCCCACCACAGCCAGCGTCTGATGGGGCGCTCCCCGCCTGCCTGAGCGGCCAGGCGGCCAGAAGGCGTCCCTGGAAGGCAGAGGCACACCAGACGCTCCGGGGGTGGCCTGAAGGGAACCAGACGTGGCCGCGGACCCGGGGGCCGTCCGTGCGGCCCGCGAGCCCCTCGACCTGCACCTGGCCGCCCCCACTGCAGCCCAGCCCCGGCGCCGCCACCTGTCTGCCGGGGTGGCTCTCCACAGCTCCATACGGAAAAAGCCGCCCCTCCGCCGTTTCGCCATGGCCGGGGGCGGGAGCGGAATCGAGGGCCCAGGCCGCTTCCCCGGGCCTGCCGGCCACCTGGGGCGGGGTCCTGAGCTCGGACGGTGGCGTGGGGGCGAGGGTGGCGTTGCTGGGTCTTAGGGGCCGTGCCAACTCAATGGTGGCTCCCAGTGGCTTCGGGCCAGCTTCTGTCGGGCAGGAGGGCCGGTCCGGTCTGCGTCTGAGCTGCACCTAGCGCAGCGTGGGCGGGCAGGTGGGATGCCCAAGGGCCCGCGGTCTCCGGGCCCGGAAGCCTCCTGGGCCACTTCCCCGTGAGCGGCCTGCGGGATCTGGGGCGTGGCGCCTAGCTCCCAAAAGTTTGCTGGCTCCCGTCCGCCCTGGGAGGGGTGGTCGCCAGCACCTCCGCCACCCCCAGGTGCCCGAGACCTCCGTTCCCCTGCCCAGGCGGGCGGCGGGGCCCTGCCGGGACGGGCGGGCCGCTGGGCTGACGGTAAGGCCCAAGCGCCTGCTGAGCTGCGCCTCAAGAGGCAGCCCGCCACCCCGCCGGCATCCACTGCCGAAGCGGCCTAGAAGGGCCCGATCTCGCCGCGATCGCGGAAGCTAAGCAGGGTCGGGCCTGGTTAGAACTTGGATGGGAGACCTCATAGGGAAGACCGGGTGCTCTAGGCTTTTTGCTCCCCGCTCCGCCTTCTCCTTTTGTCGCTCGCGGCGTTCGCGGCTATCTCCGCCCCCGCCCGGCACAGCTGCAAGCCCCACCTCCTCAGGCCCCTCCCACCACAGCCAGCGTCTGATGGGGCGCTCCCCGCCTGCCTGAGCGGCCAGGCGGCCAGAAGGCGTCCCTGGAAGGCAGAGGCACACCAGACGCTCCGGGGGTGGCCTGAAGGGAACCAGACGTGGCCGCGGACCCGGGGGCCGTCCGTGCGGCCCGCGAGCCCCTCGACCTGCACCTGGCCGCCCCCACTGCAGCCCAGCCCCGGCGCCGCCACCTGTCTGCCGGGGTGGCTCTCCACAGCTCCATACGGAAAAAGCCGCCCCTCCGCCGTTTCGCCATGGCCGGGGGCGGGAGCGGGATCGAGGGCCCAGGCCGCTTCCCCGGGCCTGCCGGCCACCTGGGGCGGGGTCCTGAGCTCGGACGGTGGCGTGGGGGCGAGGGTGGCGTTGCTGGGTCTTAGGGGCCGTGCCAACTCAATGGTGGCTCCCAGTGGCTTCGGGCCAGCTTCTGTCGGGCAGGAGGGCCGGTCCGGTCTGCGTCTGAGCTGCGCCTAGCGCAGCGTGGGCGGGCAGGTGGGATGCCCAAGGGCCCGCGGTCTCCGGGCCCGGAAGCCTCCTGGGCCACTTCCCCGTGAGCGGCCTGCGGGATCTGGGGCGTGGCGCCTAGCTCCCAAAAGTTTGCTGGCTCCCGCCCGCCCTGGGCGGGGTGGTCGCCAGCACCTCCGCCACCCCCAGGTGCCCGAGACCTCCGTTCCCCTGCCCAGGCGGGCGGCGGGGCCCTGCCGGGTCGGGCGGGCCGCTGGGCTGACGGTAAGGCCCAAGCGCCTGCTGAGCTGCGCCTCAAGAGGCAGCCCGCCACCCCGCCGGCATCCACTGCCGAAGCAGCCTAGAAGGGCCCGATCTCGCCGCGATCGCGGAAGCTAAGCAGGATCGGGCCTGGTTAGAACTTGGATGGGAGACCTCTAGGGAAGACCGGGTGCTCTAGGCTTTTTGCCCCCCGCTCCGCCTTCTGCTTTTGTCGCTCAGCCCCGGCGCCGCCACCTGTCTGCCGGGGTGGCTCTCCACAGCTCCATACGCAAAAAGCCGCCCCTCCGCCGTTTCGCCATGGCCGGGGGCGGGAGCGGGATCGAGGGCCAGGCCGCTTCCCCGGGCCTGCCGGCCACCTGGGGCGGGGTCCTGAGCTCGGACGGTGGCGTGGGGGCGAGGGTGGCGTTGCTGGGTCTTAGGGGCCGTGCCAACTCAATGGTGGCTCCCAGTGGCTTCGGGCCAGCTTCTGTCGGGCAGGAGGGCCGGTCCGGTCTGCATCTGAGCTACGCCTACCGCAGCGTGGGCGGGCAGGTGGGATGCCCAAGGGCCCGTGGTCTCCGGGCCCGGAAGCCTCCTGGGCCACTTCCCCGTGAGCGGCCTGCGGGATCTGGGGCGTGGCGCCTAGCTCCCAAAAGTTTGCTGGCTCCCGCCCGCCCTGGGCGGGGTGGTCGCCAGCACCTCCGCCACCCCCAGGTGCCCGAGACCTCCGTTCCCCTGCCCAGGCGGGCGGCGGGGCCCTGCCGGGACGGGCGGGCCGCTGGGCTGACGGTAAGGCCCAAGCGCCTGCTGAGCTGCGCCTCAAGAGGCAGCCCGCCACCCCGCCGGCATCCACTGCCGAAGCAGCCTAGAAGGGCCCGATCTCGCCGCGATCGCGGAAGCTAAGCAGGGTCGGGCCTGGTTAGAAGTTGGATGGGAGACCTCTAGGGAAGACCGGGTGCTCTAGGCTTTTTGCCCCCCGCTCCGCCTTCTCCTTTTGTCGCTCGCGGCGTTCGCGGCTATCTCCGCCCCCGCCCGGCACAGCTGCAAGCCCCACCTCCTCAGGCCCCTCCCACCACAGCCAGCGTCTGATGGGGCGCTCCCCGCCTGCCTGAGCGGCCAGGCGGCCAGAAGGCGTCCCTGGAAGGCAGAGGCACACCAGACGCTCCGGGGGTGGCCTGAAGGGAACCAGACGTGGCCGCGGACCCGGGGGCCGTCCGTGCGGCCCGCGAGCCCCTCGACCTGTACCTGGCCGCCCCCACTGCAGCCCAGCCCCGGCGCCGCCACCTGTCTGCCGGGGTGGCTCTCCACAGCTCCATACGGAGAAAGCCGCCCCTCCGCCGTTTCGCCATGGCCGGGGGCGGGAGCGGAATCGAGGGCCCAGGCCGCTTCCCCGGGCCTGCCGGCCACCTGGGGCGGGGTCCTGAGCTCGGACGGTGGCGTGGGGGCGAGGGTGGCGTTGCTGGGTCTTAGGGGCCGTGCCAACTCAATGGTGGCTCCCAGTGGCTTCGGGCCAGCTTCTGTCGGGCAGGAGGGCCGGTCCGGTCTGCGTCTGAGCTGCGCCTAGCGCAGCGCGGGCGGGCAGGTGGGATGCCCAAGGGCCCGCGGTCTCCGGGCCCGGAAGCCTCCTGGGCCACTTCCCCGTGAGCGGCCTGCGGGATCTGGGGCGTGGCGCCTAGCTCCCAAAAGTTTGCTGGCTCCCGCCCGCCCTGGGCGGGGTGGTCGCCAGCACCTCCGCCACCCCCAGGTGCCCGAGACCTCTGTTCCCCTGCCCAGGCGGGCGGCGGGGCCCTGCCGGGACGGGCGGGCCGCTGGGCTGACGGTAAGGCCCAAGCGCCTGCTGAGCTGCGCCTCAAGAGGCAGCCCGCCACCCCGCCGGCATCCACTGCCGAAGCAGCCTAGAAGGGCCCGATCTCGCCGCCGCGATCGCGGAAGCTAAGCAGGGTCGGGCCTGGTTAGAACTTGGATGGGAGACCTCTAGGGAAGACCGGGTGCTCTAGGCTTTTTGCCCCCCGCTCCGCCTTCTCCTTTTGTCGCTCGCGGCGTTCGCGGCTATCTCCGCCCCCGCCGGGTACAGATGCAAGCCCCACCTCCTCAGGCCCCTCCCACCACAGCAAGCTTCTGATGGGGCGCTCCCTGCCTGCCTGAGCTGCTAGGCGGCCAGAAGGCGGCCCTGGAAGGCGGAGACACACCAGACGCTTCCGCCTGACGGAAACGAGACCTGTCCGCGGACCCGGGGGCCGTCCGTGTGGCCCGCGAGCCCCTCGACCTGCACCTGGCCGCCCCCACTGGAGCCCAGCCCCGGCGCCGCCACCTGTCTGCCGGGCTGGCTCTCCACAGCTCCATACGGAAAAAGCCGCCCCTCCGCCGTTTCACCATGGCCGGGCGCGGGAGCGGGGTCGAGGGCCCAGGCCGCTTCCCCGGGCCTGCCGGCCACCTGGGGCGGGGTCCTGAGCTCGGACGGTTGCGTGGGGGCAAGGGTAGCGTTGCTGGGTCTAAGGGGCTTTACCAACACAATGCTGGCTCCCACTGGCTTCGGACCACCTGCTGTCGGGCAGGAGGGCCGGCCCGGTCTGCGGTTGGGCTTCGCCTAACGCAGCGTGGGCCGGCTACTACTATTGCTCTTGCTGATTCTTCTACTTCTATTTCTGGCCCTCTGCAGGTCAAATATGCTGCCACTATTACTGCTGCTGATGCCACTTCTACTGCTGTTTCTACCACTACTACTACTACTACTACTACTAGGCCAGTGCATGGCAAATACTACTACTATTACCACCACTGCTGCCATTACTACTACTGCTGCTACTACTACTGCTGCTGCTACTTGTACAGGTGCTGCTGATACTACTACTACTAATAGCCCAGTGCATGGCAAATATTAACACTACTACTACTGCTGCTGCTTCTACTATTGCTACTACTACTGCTACTACTAGTAGTCCAGTGCAGGGCAAATTCTACTACTATTACTACAACAGCTACTGCTGCTAATAGTAATGTTACTACTACTGCTCATGCTAGTAATCTAGGATATGGCAAATACTACTACTATTACTACTAGTGCTGCTGCTGCTACTTCCGCTACTACAACTATCAATACTACTAGCCCAGTGCATGGCAAATATACTACTATTATTGCTGTTCCTGCTACTTCTACTACTATTCCTGGCCCACTGCAAGTCAAATATGCTGCTCCAATTACTCCTGCTGCTGCCACTTCTACTGCTATTGCTACCACTATTACTACTACTACTAGCCCAATGCATGGCAAATACTACTACTAATACTACTACTGCTGCTGCTTGTACAAATGCTACTACTACTGCTGCTACTAGTAGTCCAGTGCATTGAAAATACTACTACTACTACTCCTGATGCTGCTACTACTTCTACTACTAGTATCAATACTACTAGCCCTGTGTATGGCAAATCTACTACTACTACTGCTATGGCTGCTACTTCTATTATCACTACTGGCCCACTGCAGGGCAAATCTGCTGGTACTATTACTGCTGCTGATGCCACTTCTATTGCTGATGCTAACTCTACTACTACTGCTACTACTAGCAGTCCACTGCATGGCAAATCTACTACTACTACTTCAATTGCTGCTACTGCTACTACTACTACTGGCCCTCTGCAGGGAATATATGGTGCTACTACTCCTGCTGCTGCAGCCACTTCTCCTGCTGCTACTACCACTACTATTACTACTAGCCCAGTGCATGGCAAATACTACTTCTATTACCACTACTGCTGCTACTTCTACTGCTGCTGCTACCTCCGTTCCCCGGCCTAGGCGGGCGGCGGGGCCCTGCCGGGACGGGCGGGCCGCTGGGCTGGCGGTAAGGCCCAAGCGCCCGCTAAGCTGCGCCTCAAGAGGCAGCCCGCGACCCCGCTGGCATCTACTGCCAAACCAGCCTAGAAGGGCCCGATCTCGCCGCGATCGCGGAAGCTAAGCAGGGTCGGGCCTGGTTAGAACTTGGATGGGAGACCTCTAGGGAAGACCGGGTGCTCTTGGCTTTTTGCCTCCCGCTCCGCCTTCTCCTTTTGGCGCCCGAGGCGTTCGCGGCTATCTCCGCCCCCGCCGGGTACAGATGCAAGCCCCACCTCCTCAGGCCCCTCCCACCACAGCAAGCCTCTGATGAGGCGCTCCCTGCCTGTCTGAGCGGCCAGGCGGCCAGAAGGTGGCCCTGGAAGGCGGAGACACACCAGTCGCTCCGGGGGTGGCCTGACGGAAACCAGACGTGGCCGTGGACCCGGGGGCCGTCCGTGCGGCCCGCGAGCCCCTCGACCTGCACCTGGCCGCCCCCACTGCAGCCCTGCCCCGGCGCCGCCACCTGTCTGCCGGGCTGGCTCTCCACAGCTCCATACGGAAAAAGCCGCCCCTCCGCCGTTTCACCATGGCCGGGCGCGGGAGCGGGGTCGAGGGCCCAGGCCGCTTCCCCGGGCCTGCCGGCCACCTGGGGCGGGGTCCTGAGCTCGGACGGTGGCGTGGGGGCAAGGGTGGCGTTGCTGGGTCTAAGGGGCTTTACCAACACAATGCTGGCTCCCACTGGCTTCGGGCCACCTGCTGTCGGGCAGGAGGGCCGGCCCGGTCTGCGGTTGGGCTTCGCCTAACGCAGCGTGGGCCGGCTACTACTATTGCTCTTGCTGATTCTTCTACTTCTATTTCTGGCCCTCTGCAGGTCAAATATGCTGCCACTATTACTGCTGCTGATGCCACTTCTACTGCTGTTTCTACCACTACTACTACTACTACTACTACTAGGCCAGTGCATGGCAAATACTACTACTATTACCACCACTGCTGCCATTACTACTACTGCTGCTACTACTACTGCTGCTGCTACTTGTACAGGTGCTGCTGATACTACTACTACTAATAGCCCAGTGCATGGCAAATATTAACACTACTACTACTGCTGCTGCTTCTACTATTGCTACTACTACTGCTACTACTAGTAGTCCAGTGCAGGGCAAATTCTACTACTATTACTACAACAGCTACTGCTGCTAATAGTAATGTTACTACTACTGCTCATGCTAGTAATCTAGGATATGGCAAATACTACTACTATTACTACTAGTGCTGCTGCTGCTACTTCCGCTACTACAACTATCAATACTACTAGCCCAGTGCATGGCAAATATACTACTATTATTGCTGTTCCTGCTACTTCTACTACTATTCCTGGCCCACTGCAAGTCAAATATGCTGCTCCAATTACTCCTGCTGCTGCCACTTCTACTGCTATTGCTACCACTATTACTACTACTACTAGCCCAATGCATGGCAAATACTACTACTAATACTACTACTGCTGCTGCTTGTACAAATGCTACTACTACTGCTGCTACTAGTAGTCCAGTGCATTGAAAATACTACTACTACTACTCCTGATGCTGCTACTACTTCTACTACTAGTATCAATACTACTAGCCCTGTGTATGGCAAATCTACTACTACTACTGCTATGGCTGCTACTTCTATTATCACTACTGGCCCACTGCAGGGCAAATCTGCTGGTACTATTACTGCTGCTGATGCCACTTCTATTGCTGATGCTAACTCTACTACTACTGCTACTACTAGCAGTCCACTGCATGGCAAATCTACTACTACTACTTCAATTGCTGCTACTGCTACTACTACTACTGGCCCTCTGCAGGGAATATATGGTGCTACTACTCCTGCAGCTGCAGCCACTTCTCCTGCTGCTACTACCACTACTATTACTACTAGCCCAGTGCATGGCAAATACTACTTCTATTACCACTACTGCTGCTACTTCTACTGCTGCTGCTACCTCCGTTCCCCGGCCTAGGCGGGCGGCAGGGCCCTGCCGGGACGGGCGGGCCGCTGGGCTGGCGGTAAGGCCCAAGCGCCCGCTAAGCTGCGCCTCAAGAGGCAGCCCGCGACCCCGCTGGCATCTACTGCCAAACCAGCCTAGAAGGGCCCGATCTCGCCACGATCGCGGAAGCTAAGCAGGGTCGGGCCTGGTTAGAACTTGGATGGGAGACCTCTAGGGAAGACCGGGTGCTCTAGGATTTTTGCCTCCTGCTCCGCCTTCTCCTTTTTGCGCCCACGGCGTTCGCGGCTATCTCTGCCCCCGCTGGGTACAGATGCAAGCCCCACCTCCTCAGGCCCCTCCCACCACAGCAAGCTTCTGATGGGGCGATCCCTGCCTGCCTGAGCTGCCCGGCGGCCAGAAGGCGGCCCTGGAAGGCGGAGACACACCAGACGCTTCCGCCTGACGGAAACGAGACGTGTCCGCGGACCCGGGGGCCGTCCGTGCGGCCCGCGAGCCCCTCGATCTGCACCTGGCCGCCCCCACTGGAGCCCAGCCCCGGCGCCGCCACCTGTCTGCCGGGCTGGCTCTCCACAGCTCCATACGGAAAAAGCCGCCCCTCCGCCGTTTCAGCATGGCCGGGCGCGGGAGCGGGGTCGAGGGCCCAGGCCGCTTCCCCGGGCCTGCCGGCCACCTGGGGCGGGGTCCTGAGCTCGGACGGTGGCGTGGGGGCAAGGGTGGCGTTGCTGGGTCTAAGGGGCTTTACCAACACAATGCTGGCTCCCACTGGCTTCGGGCCACCTGCTGTCGGGCAGGAGGGCCGGCCCGGTCTGCGGTTGGGCTTCGCCTAACGCAGCGTGGGCCGGCTACTACTATTGCTCTTGCTGATTCTTCTACTTCTATTTCTGGCCCTCTGCAGGTCAAATATGCTGCCACTATTACTGCTGCTGATGCCACTTCTACTGCTGTTTCTACCACTACTACTACTACTACTACTACTAGGCCAGTGCATGGCAAATACTACTACTATTACCACCACTGCTGCCATTACTACTACTGCTGCTACTACTGCTGCTGCTGCTACTTGTACAGGTGCTGCTGATACTACTACTACTAATAGCCCAGTGCATGGCAAATATTAACACTACTACTACTGCTGCTGCTTCTACTATTGCTACTACTACTGCTACTACTAGTAGTCCAGTGCAGGGCAAATTCTACTACGATTACTACAACAGCTACTGCTGCTAATAGTAATGTTACTACTACTGCTCATGCTAGTAATCTAGGATATGGCAAATACTACTACTATTACTACTAGTGCTGCTGCTGCTACTTCCGCTACTACAACTATCAATACTACTAGCCCAGTGCATGGCAAATATACTACTATTATTGCTGTTCCTGCTACTTCTACTACTATTCCTGGCCCACTGCAAGTCAAATATGCTGCTCCAATTACTCCTGCTGCTGCCACTTCTACTGCTATTGCTACCACTATTACTACTACTACTAGCCCAATGCATGGCAAATACTACTACTAATACTACTACTGCTGCTGCTTGTACAAATGCTACTACTACTGCTGCTACTAGTAGTCCAGTGCATTGAAAATACTACTACTACTACTCCTGATGCTGCTACTACTTCTACTACTAGTATCAATACTACTAGCCCTGTGTATGGCAAATCTACTACTACTACTGCTATGGCTGCTACTTCTATTATCACTACTGGCCCACTGCAGGGCAAATCTGCTGGTACTATTACTGCTGCTGATGCCACTTCTATTGCTGATGCTAACTCTACTACTACTGCTACTACTAGCAGTCCACTGCATGGCAAATCTACTACTACTACTTCAATTGCTGCTACTGCTACTACTACTACTGGCCCTCTGCAGGGAATATATGGTGCTACTACTCCTGCTGCTGCAGCCACTTCTCCTGCTGCTACTACCACTACTATTACTACTAGCCCAGTGCATGGCAAATACTACTTCTATTACCACTACTGCTGCTACTTCTACTGCTGCTGCTACCTCCGTTCCCCGGCCTAGGCGGGCGGCGGGGCCCTGCCGGGACGGGCGGGCCGCTGGGCTGGCGGTAAGGCCCAAGCGCCCGCTAAGCTGCGCCTCAAGAGGCAGCCCGCGACCCCGCCGGCATCTACTGCCAAACCAGCCTAGAAGGGCCCGATCTCGCCGCGATCGCGGAAGCTAAGCAGGGTCGGGCCTGGTTAGAACTTGGATGGGAGACCTCTAGGGAAGACCGGGTGCTCTAGGCTTTTTGCCTCCCGCTCCGCCTTCTCCTTTTGGCGCCCGAGGCGTTCGCGGCTATCTCCGCCCCCGCCGGGTACAGATGCAAGCCCCACCTCCTCAGGCCCCTCCCACCACAGCAAGCGTCTGATGGGGCGCTCCCTGCCTGTCTGAGCGGCCAGGCGGCCAGAAGGTGGCCCTGGAAGGCGGAGACACACCAGTCGCTCCGGGGGTGGCCTGACGGAAACCAGACGTGGCCGTGGACCCGGGGGCCGTCCGTGCGGCCCGCGAGCCCCTCGACCTGCACCTGGCCGCCCCCACTGCAGCCCAGCCCCGGCGCCGCCACCTGTCTGCCGGGCTGGCTCTCCACAGCTCCATACGGAAAAAGCCGCCCCTCCGCCGTTTCACCATGGCCGGGCGCGGGAGCGGGGTCGAGGGCCCAGGCCGCTTCCCCGGGCCTGCCGGCCACCTGGGGCGGGGTCCTGAGCTCGGACGGTGGCGTGGGGGCAAGGGTGGCGTTGCTGGGTCTAAGGGGCTTTACCAACACAATGCTGGCTCCCACTGGCTTCGGGCCACCTGCTGTCGGGCAGGAGGGCCGGCCCGGTCTGCGGTTGGGCTTCGCCTAACGCAGCGTGGGTCGGCTACTACTATTGCTCTTGCTGATTCTTCTACTTCTATTTCTGGCCCTCTGCAGGTCAAATATGCTGCCACTATTACTGCTGCTGATGCCACTTCTACTGCTGTTTCTACCACTACTACTACTACTACTACTACTAGGCCAGTGCATGGCAAATACTACTACTATTACCACCACTGCTGCCATTACTACTACTGCTGCTACTACTGCTGCTGCTGCTACTTGTACAGGTGCTGCTGATACTACTACTACTAATAGCCCAGTGCATGGCAAATATTAACACTACTACTACTGCTGCTGCTTCTACTATTGCTACTACTACTGCTACTACTAGTAGTCCAGTGCAGGGCAAATTCTACTACGATTACTACAACAGCTACTGCTGCTAATAGTAATGTTACTACTACTGCTCATGCTAGTAATCTAGGATATGGCAAATACTACTACTATTACTACTAGTGCTGCTGCTGCTACTTCCGCTACTACAACTATCAATACTACTAGCCCAGTGCATGGCAAATATACTACTATTATTGCTGTTCCTGCTACTTCTACTACTATTCCTGGCCCACTGCAAGTCAAATATGCTGCTCCAATTACTCCTGCTGCTGCCACTTCTACTGCTATTGCTACCACTATTACTACTACTACTAGCCCAATGCATGGCAAATACTACTACTAATACTACTACTGCTGCTGCTTGTACAAATGCTACTACTACTGCTGCTACTAGTAGTCCAGTGCATTGAAAATACTACTACTACTACTCCTGATGCTGCTACTACTTCTACTACTAGTATCAATACTACTAGCCCTGTGTATGGCAAATCTACTACTACTACTGCTATGGCTGCTACTTCTATTATCACTACTGGCCCACTGCAGGGCAAATCTGCTGGTACTATTACTGCTGCTGATGCCACTTCTATTGCTGATGCTAACTCTACTACTACTGCTACTACTAGCAGTCCACTGCATGGCAAATCTACTACTACTACTTCAATTGCTGCTACTGCTACTACTACTACTGGCCCTCTGCAGGGAATATATGGTGCTACTACTCCTGCTGCTGCAGCCACTTCTCCTGCTGCTACTACCACTACTATTACTACTAGCCCAGTGCATGGCAAATACTACTTCTATTACCACTACTGCTGCTACTTCTACTGCTGCTGCTACCTCCGTTCCCCGGCCTAGGCGGGCGGCGGGGCCCTGCCGGGACGGGCGGGCCGCTGGGCTGGCGGTAAGGCCCAAGCGCCCGCTAAGCTGCGCCTCAAGAGGCAGCCCGCGACCCCGCTGGCATCTACTGCCAAACCAGCCTAGAAGGGCCCGATCTCGCCGCGATCGCGGAAGCTAAGCAGGGTCGGGCCTGGTTAGAACTTGGATGGGAGACCTCTAGGGAAGACCGGGTGCTCTAGGCTTTTTGCCTCCCGCTCCGCCTTCTCCTTTTGGCGCCCGAGGCGTTCGCGGCTATCTCCGCCCCCGCCGGGTACAGATGCAAGCCCCACCTCCTCAGGCCCCTCCCACCACAGCAAGCGTCTGATGGGGCGCTCCCTGCCTGTCTGAGCGGCCAGGCGGCCAGAAGGTGGCCCTGGAAGGCGGAGACACACCAGTCGCTCCGGGGGTGGCCTGACGGAAACCAGACGTGGCCGTGGACCCGGGGGCCGTCCGTGCGGCCCGCGAGCCCCTCGACCTGCACCTGGCCGCCCCCACTGGAGCCCAGCCCCGGCGCCGCCACCTGTCTGCCGGGCTGGCTCTCCACAGCTCCATACGGAAAAAGCCGCCCCTCCGCCGTTTCACCATGGCCGGGCGCGGGAGCGGGGTCGAGGGCCCAGGCCGCTTCCCCGGGCCTGCCGGCCACCTGGGGCGGGGTCCTGAGCTCGGACGGTGGCGTGGGGGCAAGGGTGGCGTTGCTGGGTCTAAGGGGCTTTACCAACACAATGCTGGCTCCCACTGGCTTCGGGCCACCTGCTGTCGGGCAGGAGGGCCGGCCCGGTCTGCGGTTGGGCTTCGCCTAACGCAGCGTGGGCCGGCTACTACTATTGCTCTTGCTGATTCTTCTACTTCTATTTCTGGCCCTCTGCAGGTCAAATATGCTGCCACTATTACTGCTGCTGATGCCACTTCTACTGCTGTTTCTACCACTACTACTACTACTACTACTACTAGGCCAGTGCATGGCAAATACTACTACTATTACCACCACTGCTGCCATTACTACTACTGCTGCTACTACTGCTGCTGCTGCTACTTGTACAGGTGCTGCTGATACTACTACTACTAATAGCCCAGTGCATGGCAAATATTAACACTACTACTACTGCTGCTGCTTCTACTATTGCTACTACTACTGCTACTACTAGTAGTCCAGTGCAGGGCAAATTCTACTACGATTACTACAACAGCTACTGCTGCTAATAGTAATGTTACTACTACTGCTCATGCTAGTAATCTAGGATATGGCAAATACTACTACTATTACTACTAGTGCTGCTGCTGCTACTTCCGCTACTACAACTATCAATACTACTAGCCCAGTGCATGGCAAATATACTACTATTATTGCTGTTCCTGCTACTTCTACTACTATTCCTGGCCCACTGCAAGTCAAATATGCTGCTCCAATTACTCCTGCTGCTGCCACTTCTACTGCTATTGCTACCACTATTACTACTACTACTAGCCCAATGCATGGCAAATACTACTACTAATACTACTACTGCTGCTGCTTGTACAAATGCTACTACTACTGCTACTACTAGTAGTCCAGTGCATTGAAAATACTACTACTACTACTCCTGATGCTGCTACTACTTCTACTACTAGTATCAATACTACTAGCCCTGTGTATGGCAAATCTACTACTACTATTGCTATGGCTGCTACTTCTATTATCACTACTGGCCCACTGCAGGGCAAATCTGCTGGTACTATTACTGCTGCTGATGCCACTTCTATTGCTGATGCTAACTCTACTACTACTGCTACTACTAGCAGTCCACTGCATGGCAAATCTACTACTACTACTTCAATTGCTGCTACTGCTACTACTACTACTGGCCCTCTGCAGGGAATATATGGTGCTACTACTCCTGCAGCAGCAGCCACTTCTCCTGCTGCTACTACCACTACTATTACTACTAGCCCAGTGCATGGCAAATACTACTTCTATTACCACTACTGCTGCTACTTCTACTGCTGCTGCTACCTCCGTTCCCCGGCCTAGGCGGGCGGCGGGGCCCTGCCGGGACGGGCGGGCCGCTGGGCTGGCGGTAAGGCCCAAGCGCCCGCTAAGCTGCGCCTCAAGAGGCAGCCCGCGACCCCGCCGGCATCTACTGCCAAACCAGCCTAGAAGGGCCCGATCTCGCCGCGATCGCGGAAGCTAAGCAGGGTCGGGCCTGGTTAGAACTTGGATGGGAGACCTCTAGGGAAGACCGGGTGCTCTAGGCTTTTTGCCTCCCGCTCCGCCTTCTTTTGGCGCCCGAGGCGTTCGCGGCTATCTCCGCCCCCGCCGGGTACAGCTGCAAGCCCCACCTCCTCAGGCCCCTCCCACCACAGCAAGCGTCTGATGGGGCGCTCCCTGCCTGTCTGAGCGGCCAGGCGGCCAGAAGGTGGCCCTGGAAGGCGGAGACACACCAGTCGCTCCGGGGGTGGCCTGAAGGAAACCAGACGTGGCCGTGGACCCGGGGGCCGTCCGTGCGGCCCGCGAGCCCCTCGACCTGCACCTGGCCACCCCCACTGGAGCCCAGCCCCGGCGCCGCCACCTGTCTGCCGGGGTGTCTCTCCACAGCTCCATACGGAAAAACCCGCCCCTCCGCCGCTTCATTATGGCCGGGCGCGGGAGCGGGGTCGAGGGCCCAGGACGCTTCCCTGGGCCTGCCGGCCACCTGGGGCGGGGTCCTGAGCTCGGACGGTGACGTGGGGGCGAAGGTGGCGTGGCTGGGTCTTAGGGGCCGTGCCAACTCAATGGTGGCTCCCAGTGGCTTCGGGCCAGCTTCTGTCGGGCAGGAGGGCCGGTCCGGTCTGCGTCTGAGCTGCGCCTAGCGCAGCGCGGGCGGGCAGGTGGGATGCCCAAGGGACCCCGGTCCCCGGGCCCGGAAGCCTCCTGGGCCACTTCCCCGTGAGCGGCCTGCGGGATCTGGGGCGGGGCGCCAAGCGCCGAAAAGTTTGCTGGCTCCCGCCCGCCCTGGGCTGGGTGGTCGCCAACACCTCCGCCACCCCCAGGTGCCCGAGACCTCCGTTCCCCGGCCTAGGCAGGCCGCGGGGCCCTGCCAGGACGGGCAGGCCGCTGGGCTGACGGTAAGGCCCAAGCGCCTGCTAAGGTGCACCTCAAGAGGCAGCCCACGACGCCACCGGCATCTACTGCCCAACCAGCCTAGAAGGGCCCGATCTCGCCGCGATCGCGGAAGCTAAGCAGGGTCGGGCCTGGTTAGAACTTGGATGGGAGACCTCTAGGGAAGACCGGGTGCTCTAGGCTTTTTGCCCCCCGCTCCGCCTTCTCCTTTTGTCGCTCGCGGCGTTCGCGGCTATCTCCGCCCCCGCCCGGCACAGCTGCAAGCCCCACCTCCTCAGGCCCCTCCCACCACAGCCAGCGTCTGATGGGGCGCTCCCCGCCTGCCTGAGCGGCCAGGCGGCCAGAAGGCGTCCCTGGAAGGCAGAGGCACACCAGACGCTCCGGGGGTGGCCTGAAGGGAACCAGACGTGGCCGCGGACCCGGGGGCCGTCCGTGCGGCCCGCGAGCCCCTCGACCTGCACCTGGCCACCCCCACTGCAGCCCAGCCCCGGCGCCGCCACCTGTCTGCCGGGGTGGCTCTCCACAGCTCCATACGCAAAAAGCCGCCAATCCGCCGTTTCGCCATGGCCGGGGGCGGGAGCGGGATCGAGGGCCCAGGCCGCTTCCCCGGGCCTGCCGGCCACCTGGGGCGGGGTCCTGAGCTCGGACGGTGGCGTGGGGGCGAGGGTGGCGTTGCTGGGTCTTAGGGGCCGTGCCAACTCAATGGTGGCTCCCAGTGGCTTCGGGCCAGCTTCTGTCGGGCAGGAGGGCCGGTCCGGTCTGCGTCTGAGCTGCGCCTAGCGCAGCGTGGGCGGGCAGGTGGGATGCCCAAGGGCCCGCGGTCTCCGGGCCCGGAAGCCTCCTGGGCCACTTCCCCGTGAGCGGCCTGCGGGATCTGGGGCGTGGCGCCTAGCTCCCAAAAGTTTGCTGGCTCCCGCCCGCCCTGGGCGGGGTGGTCGCCAGCACCTCCGCCACCCCCAGGTGCCCGAGACCTCCGTTCCCCTGCCCAGGCGGGCGGCGGGGCCCTGCCGGGACGGGCGGGCCGCTGGGCTGACGGTAAGGCCCAAGCGCCTGCTGAGCTGCGCCTCAAGAGGCAGCCCGCCACCCCGCCGGCATCCACTGCCGAAGCAGCCTAGAAGGGCCCGATCTCGCCGCGATCGCGGAAGCTAAGCAGGGTCGGGCCTGGTTAGAACTTGGATGGGAGACCTCTAGGGAAGACCGGGTGCTCTAGGCTTTTTGCCTCCCGCTCCGCCTTCTTTTGGCGCCCGAGGCGTTCGCGGCTATCTCCGCCCCCGCCGGGTACAGCTGCAAGCCCCACCTCCTCAGGCCCCTCCCACCACAGCAAGCGTCTGATGGGGCGCTCCCTGCCTGTCTGAGCGGCCAGGCGGCCAGAAGGTGGCCCTGGAAGGCGGAGACACACCAGTCGCTCCGGGGGTGGCCTGAAGGAAACCAGACGTGGCCGTGGACCCGGGGGCCGTCCGTGCGGCCCGCGAGCCCCTCGACCTGCACCTGGCCACCCCCACTGGAGCCCAGCCCCGGCGCCGCCACCTGTCTGCCGGGGTGTCTCTCCACAGCTCCATACGGAAAAACCCGCCCCTCCGCCGCTTCATTATGGCCGGGCGCGGGAGCGGGGTCGAGGGCCCAGGACGCTTCCCTGGGCCTGCCGGCCACCTGGGGCGGGGTCCTGAGCTCGGACGGTGACGTGGGGGCGAAGGTGGCGTGGCTGGGTCTTAGGGGCCGTGCCAACTCAATGGTGGCTCCCAGTGGCTTCGGGCCAGCTTCTGTCGGGCAGGAGGGCCGGTCCGGTCTGCGTCTGAGCTGCGCCTAGCGCAGCGTGGGCGGGCAGGTGGGATGCCCAAGGGCCCGCGGTCTCCGGGCCCGGAAGCCTCCTGGGCCACTTCCCCGTGAGCGGCCTGCGGGATCTGGGGCGTGGCGCCTAGCTCCCAAAAGTTTGCTGGCTCCCGCCCGCCCTGGGCGGGGTGGTCGCCAGCACCTCCGCCACCCCCAGGTGCCCGAGACCTCCGTTCCCCTGCCCAGGCGGGCGGCGGGGCCCTGCCGGGACGGGCGGGCCGCTGGGCTGACGGTAAGGCCCAAGCGCCTGCTGAGCTGCGCCTCAAGAGGCAGCCCGCCACCCTGCCGGCATCCACTGCCGAAGCAGCCTAGAAGGGCCCGATCTCGCCGCGATCGCGGAAGCTAAGCAGGGTCGGGCCTGGTTAGAAGTTGGATGGGAGACCTCTAGGGAAGACCGGGTGCTCTAGGCTTTTTGCCCCCCGCTCCGCCTTCTCCTTTTGTCGCTCGCGGCGTTCGCGGCTATCTCCGCCCCCGCCGGGTACAGATGCAAGCCCCACCTCCTCAGGCCCCTCCCACCACAGCAAGCTTCTGATGGGGCGCTCCCTGCCTGCCTGAGCTGCCAGGCGGCCAGAAGGCGGCCCTGGAAGGCGGAGACACACCAGACGCTTCCGCCTGACGGAAACGAGACCTGTCCGCGGACCCGGGGGCCGTCCGTGTGGCCCGCGAGACCCTCGACCTGCACCTGGCCGCCCCCACTGGAGCCCAGCCCCGGCGCCGCCACCTGTCTGCCGGGCTGGCTCTCCACAGCTCCATACGGAAAAAGCCGCCCCTCCGCCGTTTCACCATGGCCGGGCGCGGGAGCGGGGTCGAGGGCCCAGGCCGCTTCCCCGGGCCTGCCGGCCACCTGGGGCGGGGTCCTGAGCTCGGACGGTGGCGTGGGGGCAAGGGTGGCGTTGCTGGGTCTAAGGGGCTTTACCAACACAATGCTGGCTCCCACTGGCTTCGGGCCACCTGCTGTCGGGCAGGAGGGCCGGCCCGGTCTGCGGTTGGGCTTCGCCTAACGCAGCGTGGGTCGGCTACTACTATTGCTCTTGCTGATTCTTCTACTTCTATTTCTGGCCCTCTGCAGGTCAAATATGCTGCCACTATTACTGCTGCTGATGCCACTTCTACTGCTGTTTCTACCACTACTACTACTACTACTACTACTAGGCCAGTGCATGGCAAATACTACTACTATTACCACCACTGCTGCCATTACTACTACTGCTGCTACTACTGCTGCTGCTGCTACTTGTACAGGTGCTGCTGATACTACTACTACTAATAGCCCAGTGCATGGCAAATATTAACACTACTACTACTGCTGCTGCTTCTACTATTGCTACTACTACTGCTACTACTAGTAGTCCAGTGCAGGGCAAATTCTACTACGATTACTACAACAGCTACTGCTGCTAATAGTAATGTTACTACTACTGCTCATGCTAGTAATCTAGGATATGGCAAATACTACTACTATTACTACTAGTGCTGCTGCTGCTACTTCCGCTACTACAACTATCAATACTACTAGCCCAGTGCATGGCAAATATACTACTATTATTGCTGTTCCTGCTACTTCTACTACTATTCCTGGCCCACTGCAAGTCAAATATGCTGCTCCAATTACTCCTGCTGCTGCCACTTCTACTGCTATTGCTACCACTATTACTACTACTACTAGCCCAATGCATGGCAAATACTACTACTAATACTACTACTGCTGCTGCTTGTACAAATGCTACTACTACTGCTGCTACTAGTAGTCCAGTGCATTGAAAATACTACTACTACTACTCCTGATGCTGCTACTACTTCTACTACTAGTATCAATACTACTAGCCCTGTGTATGGCAAATCTACTACTACTACTGCTATGGCTGCTACTTCTATTATCACTACTGGCCCACTGCAGGGCAAATCTGCTGGTACTATTACTGCTGCTGATGCCACTTCTATTGCTGATGCTAACTCTACTACTACTGCTACTACTAGCAGTCCACTGCATGGCAAATCTACTACTACTACTTCAATTGCTGCTACTGCTACTACTACTACTGGCCCTCTGCAGGGAATATATGGTGCTACTACTCCTGCTGCTGCAGCCACTTCTCCTGCTGCTACTACCACTACTATTACTACTAGCCCAGTGCATGGCAAATACTACTTCTATTACCACTACTGCTGCTACTTCTACTGCTGCTGCTACCTCCGTTCCCCGGCCTAGGCGGGCGGCGGGGCCCTGCCGGGACGGGCGGGCCGCTGGGCTGGCGGTAAGGCCCAAGCGCCTGCTAAGGTGCACCTCAAGAGGCAGCCCACGACGCCACCGGCATCTACTGCCCAACCAGCCTAGAAGGGCCCGATCTCGCCGCGATCGCGGAAGCTAAGCAGGGTCGGGCCTGGTTAGAACTTGGATGGGAGACCTCTAGGGAAGACCGGGTGCTCTAGGCTTTTTGCCTCCCGCTCCGCCTTCTCCTTTTGGCGCCCGAGGCGTTCGCGGCTATCTCCGCCCCCGCCGGGTACAGATGCAAGCCCCACCTCCTCAGGCCCCTCCCACCACAGCAAGCGTCTGATGGGGCGCTCCCTGCCTGTCTGAGCGGCCAGGCGGCCAGAAGGTGGCCCTGGAAGGCGGAGACACACCAGTCGCTCCGGGGGTGGCCTGACGGAAACCAGACGTGGCCGTGGACCCGGGGGCCGTCCGTGCGGCCCGCGAGCCCCTCGACCTGCACCTGGCCGCCCCCACTGGAGCCCAGCCCCGGCGCCGCCACCTGTCTGCCGGGCTGGCTCTCCACAGCTCCATACGGAAAAAGCCGCCCCTCCGCCGTTTCACCATGGCCGGGCGCGGGAGCGGGGTCGAGGGCCCAGGCCGCGTCCCCGGGCCTGCCGGCCACCTGGGGCGGGGTCCTGAGCTCGGACGGTGGCGTGGGGGCAAGGGTGGCGTTGCTGGGTCTAAGGGGCTTTACCAACACAATGCTGGCTCCCACTGGCTTCGGGCCACCTGCTGTCGGGCAGGAGGGCCGGCCCGGTCTGCGGTTGGGCTTCGCCTAACGCAGCGTGGGTCGGCTACTACTATTGCTCTTGCTGATTCTTCTACTTCTATTTCTGGCCCTCTGCAGGTCAAATATGCTGCCACTATTACTGCTGCTGATGCCACTTCTACTGCTGTTTCTACCACTACTACTACTACTACTACTACTAGGCCAGTGCATGGCAAATACTACTACTATTACCACCACTGCTGCCATTACTACTACTGCTGCTACTACTGCTGCTGCTGCTACTTGTACAGGTGCTGCTGATACTACTACTACTAATAGCCCAGTGCATGGCAAATATTAACACTACTACTACTGCTGCTGCTTCTACTATTGCTACTACTACTGCTACTACTAGTAGTCCAGTGCAGGGCAAATTCTACTACGATTACTACAACAGCTACTGCTGCTAATAGTAATGTTACTACTACTGCTCATGCTAGTAATCTAGGATATGGCAAATACTACTACTATTACTACTAGTGCTGCTGCTGCTACTTCCGCTACTACAACTATCAATACTACTAGCCCAGTGCATGGCAAATATACTACTATTATTGCTGTTCCTGCTACTTCTACTACTATTCCTGGCCCACTGCAAGTCAAATATGCTGCTCCAATTACTCCTGCTGCTGCCACTTCTACTGCTATTGCTACCACTATTACTACTACTACTAGCCCAATGCATGGCAAATACTACTACTAATACTACTACTGCTGCTGCTTGTACAAATGCTACTACTACTGCTGCTACTAGTAGTCCAGTGCATTGAAAATACTACTACTACTACTCCTGATGCTGCTACTACTTCTACTACTAGTATCAATACTACTAGCCCTGTGTATGGCAAATCTACTACTACTACTGCTATGGCTGCTACTTCTATTATCACTACTGGCCCACTGCAGGGCAAATCTGCTGGTACTATTACTGCTGCTGATGCCACTTCTATTGCTGATGCTAACTCTACTACTACTGCTACTACTAGCAGTCCACTGCATGGCAAATCTACTACTACTACTTCAATTGCTGCTACTGCTACTACTACTACTGGCCCTCTGCAGGGAATATATGGTGCTACTACTCCTGCTGCTGCAGCCACTTCTCCTGCTGCTACTACCACTACTATTACTACTAGCCCAGTGCATGGCAAATACTACTTCTATTACCACTACTGCTGCTACTTCTACTGCTGCTGCTACCTCCGTTCCCCGGCCTAGGCGGGCGGCGGGGCCCTGCCGGGACGGGCGGGCCGCTGGGCTGGCGGTAAGGCCCAAGCGCCTGCTAAGGTGCACCTCAAGAGGCAGCCCACGACGCCACCGGCATCTACTGCCCAACCAGCCTAGAAGGGCCCGATCTCGCCGCGATCGCGGAAGCTAAGCAGGGTCGGGCCTGGTTAGAACTTGGATGGGAGACCTCTAGGGAAGACCGGGTGCTCTAGGCTTTTTGCCTCCCGCTCCGCCTTCTCCTTTTGGCGCCCGAGGCGTTCGCGGCTATCTCCGCCCCCGCCGGGTACAGATGCAAGCCCCACCTCCTCAGGCCCCTCCCACCACAGCAAGCGTCTGATGGGGCGCTCCCTGCCTGTCTGAGCGGCCAGGCGGCCAGAAGGTGGCCCTGGAAGGCGGAGACACACCAGTCGCTCCGGGGGTGGCCTGACGGAAACCAGACGTGGCCGTGGACCCGGGGGCCGTCCGTGCGGCCCGCGAGCCCCTCGACCTGCACCTGGCCGCCCCCACTGGAGCCCAGCCCCGGCGCCGCCACCTGTCTGCCGGGCTGGCTCTCCACAGCTCCATACGGAAAAAGCCGCCCCTCCGCCGTTTCACCATGGCCGGGCGCGGGAGCGGGGTCGAGGGCCCAGGCCGCTTCCCCGGGCCTGCCGGCCACCTGGGGCGGGGTCCTGAGCTCGGACGGTGGCGTGGGGGCAAGGGTGGCGTTGCTGGGTCTAAGGGGCTTTACCAACACAATGCTGGCTCCCACTGGCTTCGGGCCACCTGCTGTCGGGCAGGAGGGCCGGCCCGGTCTGCGGTTGGGCTTCGCCTAACGCAGCGTGGGTCGGCTACTACTATTGCTCTTGCTGATTCTTCTACTTCTATTTCTGGCCCTCTGCAGGTCAAATATGCTGCCACTATTACTGCTGCTGATGCCACTTCTACTGCTGTTTCTACCACTACTACTACTACTACTACTACTAGGCCAGTGCATGGCAAATACTACTACTATTACCACCACTGCTGCCATTACTACTACTGCTGCTACTACTGCTGCTGCTGCTACTTGTACAGGTGCTGCTGATACTACTACTACTAATAGCCCAGTGCATGGCAAATATTAACACTACTACTACTGCTGCTGCTTCTACTATTGCTACTACTACTGCTACTACTAGTAGTCCAGTGCAGGGCAAATTCTACTACGATTACTACAACAGCTACTGCTGCTAATAGTAATGTTACTACTACTGCTCATGCTAGTAATCTAGGATATGGCAAATACTACTACTATTACTACTAGTGCTGCTGCTGCTACTTCCGCTACTACAACTATCAATACTACTAGCCCAGTGCATGGCAAATATACTACTATTATTGCTGTTCCTGCTACTTCTACTACTATTCCTGGCCCACTGCAAGTCAAATATGCTGCTCCAATTACTCCTGCTGCTGCCACTTCTACTGCTATTGCTACCACTATTACTACTACTACTAGCCCAATGCATGGCAAATACTACTACTAATACTACTACTGCTGCTGCTTGTACAAATGCTACTACTACTGCTGCTACTAGTAGTCCAGTGCATTGAAAATACTACTACTACTACTCCTGATGCTGCTACTACTTCTACTACTAGTATCAATACTACTAGCCCTGTGTATGGCAAATCTACTACTACTACTGCTATGGCTGCTACTTCTATTATCACTACTGGCCCACTGCAGGGCAAATCTGCTGGTACTATTACTGCTGCTGATGCCACTTCTATTGCTGATGCTAACTCTACTACTACTGCTACTACTAGCAGTCCACTGCATGGCAAATCTACTACTACTACTTCAATTGCTGCTACTGCTACTACTACTACTGGCCCTCTGCAGGGAATATATGGTGCTACTACTCCTGCAGCAGCAGCCACTTCTCCTGCTGCTACTACCACTACTATTACTACTAGCCCAGTGCATGGCAAATACTACTTCTATTACCACTACTGCTGCTACTTCTACTGCTGCTGCTACCTCCGTTCCCCGGCCTAGGCGGGCGGCGGGGCCCTGCCGGGACGGGCGGGCCGCTGGGCTGGCGGTAAGGCCCAAGCGCCCGCTAAGCTGCGCCTCAAGAGGCAGCCCGCGACCCCGCCGGCATCTACTGCCAAACCAGCCTAGAAGGGCCCGATCTCGCCGCGATCGCGGAAGCTAAGCAGGGTCGGGCCTGGTTAGAACTTGGATGGGAGACCTCTAGGGAAGACCGGGTGCTCTAGGCTTTTTGCCTCCCGCTCCGCCTTCTTTTGGCGCCCGAGGCGTTCGCGGCTATCTCCGCCCCCGCCGGGTACAGCTGCAAGCCCCACCTCCTCAGGCCCCTCCCACCACAGCAAGCGTCTGATGGGGCGCTCCCTGCCTGTCTGAGCGGCCAGGCGGACAGAAGGTGGCCCTGGAAGGCGGAGACACACCAGTCGCTCCGGGGGTGGCCTGAAGGGAACCAGACGTGGCCGTGGACCCGGGGGCCGTCCGTGCGGCCCGCGAGCCCCTCGACCTGCACCTGGCCACCCCCACTGGAGCCCAGCCCCGGCGCCGCCACCTGTCTGCCGGGGTGTCTCTCCACAGCTCCATACGGAAAAACCCGCCCCTCCGCCGCTTCATTATGGCCGGGCGCGGGAGCGGGGTCGAGGGCCCAGGACGCTTCCCTGGGCCTGCCGGCCACCTGGGGCGGGGTCCTGAGCTCGGACGGTGACGTGGGGGCGAAGGTGGCGTGGCTGGGTCTTAGGGGCCGTGCCAACTCAATGGTGGCTCCCAGTGGCTTCGGGCCAGCTTCTGTCGGGCAGGAGGGCCGGTCCGGTCTGCGTCTGAGCTGCGCCTAGCGCAGCGCGGGCGGGCAGGTGGGATGCCCAAGGGACCCCGGTCCCCGGGCCCGGAAGCCTCCTGGGCCACTTCCCCGTGAGCGGCCTGCGGGATCTGGGGCGGGGCGCCAAGCGCCGAAAAGTTTGCTGGCTCCCGCCCGCCCTGGGCTGGGTGGTCGCCAACACCTCCGCCACCCCCAGGTGCCCGAGACCTCCGTTCCCCGGCCTAGGCAGGCCGCGGGGCCCTGCCAGGACGGGCAGGCCGCTGGGCTGACGGTAAGGCCCAAGCGCCTGCTAAGGTGCACCTCAAGAGGCAGCCCACGACGCCACCGGCATCTACTGCCCAACCAGCCTAGAAGGGCCCGATCTCGCCGCGATCGCGGAAGCTAAGCAGGGTCGGGCCTGGTTAGAACTTGGATGGGAGACCTCTAGGGAAGACCGGGTGCTCTAGGCTTTTTGCCCCCCGCTCCGCCTTCTCCTTTTGTCGCTCGCGGCGTTCGCGGCTATCTCCGCCCCCGCCCGGCACAGCTGCAAGCCCCACCTCCTCAGGCCCCTCCCACCACAGCCAGCGTCTGATGGGGCGCTCCCCGCCTGCCTGAGCGGCCAGGCGGCCAGAAGGCGTCCCTGGAAGGCAGAGGCACACCAGACGCTCCGGGGGTGGCCTGAAGGGAACCAGACGTGGCCGCGGACCCGGGGGCCGTCCGTGCGGCCCGCGAGCCCCTCGACCTGCACCTGGCCGCCCCCACTGCAGCCCAGCCCCGGCGCCGCCACCTGTCTGCCGGGGTGGCTCTCCACAGCTCCATACGCAAAAAGCCGCCAATCCGCCGTTTCGCCATGGCCGGGGTCGGGAGCGGGATCGAGGGCCCAGGCCGCTTCCCCGGGCCTGCCGGCCACCTGGGGCGGGGTCCTGACCTCGGACGGTGGCGTGGGGGCGAGGGTGGCGTTGCTGGGTCTTAGGGGCCGTGCCAACTCAATGGTGGCTCCCAGTGGCTTCGGGCCAGCTTCTGTCGGGCAGGAGGGCCGGTCCGGTCTGCGTCTGAGCTGCGCCTAGCGCAGCGTGGGCGGGCAGGTGGGATGCCCAAGGGCCCGCGGTCTCCGGGCCCGGAAGCCTCCTGGGCCACTTCCCCGTGAGCGGCCTGCGGGATCTGGGGCGTGGCGCCTAGCTCCCAAAAGTTTGCTGGCTCCCGCCCGCCCTGGGCGGGGTGGTCGCCAGCACCTCCGCCACCCCCAGGTGCCCGAGACCTCCGTTCCCCTGCCCAGGCGGGCGGCGGGGCCCTGCCGGGACGGGCGGGCCGCTGGGCTGACGGTAAGGCCCAAGCGCCTGCTGAGCTGCGCCTCAAGAGGCAGCCCGCCACCCCGCCGGCATCCACTGCCGAAGCAGCCTAGAAGGGCCCGATCTCGCCGCGATCGCGGAAGCTAAGCAGGGTCGGGCCTGGTTAGAACTTGGATGGGAGACCTCTAGGGAAGACCGGGTGCTCTAGGCTTTTTGCCCCCCGCTCCGCCTTCTCCTTTTGTCGCTCGCGGCGTTCGCGGCTATCTCCGCCCCCGCCCGGCACAGCTGCAAGCCCCACCTCCTCAGGCCCCTCCCACCACAGCCAGCGTCTGATGGGGCGCTCCCCGCCTGCCTGAGCGGCCAGGCGGCCAGAAGGCGTCCCTGGAAGGCAGAGGCACACCAGACGCCCCGGGGGTGGCCTGAAGGGAACCAGACGTGGCCGCGGACCCGGGGGCCGTCCGTGCGGCCCGCGAGCCCCTCGACCTGCACCTGGCCGCCCCCACTGCAGCCCAGCCCCGGCGCCGCCACCTGTCTGCCGGGGTGGCTCTCCACAGCTCCATACGCAAAAAGCCGCCAATCCGCCGTTTCGCCATGGCCGGGGGCGGGAGCGGGATCGAGGGCCCAGGCCGCTTCCCCGGGCCTGCCGGCCACCTGGGGCGGGGTCCTGAGCTCGGACGGTGGCGTGGGGGCGAGGGTGGCGTTGCTGGGTCTTAGGGGCCGTGCCAACTCAATGGTGGCTCCCAGTGGCTTCGGGCCAGCTTCTGTCGGGCAGGAGGGCCGGTCCGGTCTGCGTCTGAGCTGCGCCTAGCGCAGCGTGGGCGGGCAGGTGGGATGCCCAAGGGCCCGCGGTCTCCGGGCCCGGAAGCCTCCTGGGCCACTTCCCCGTGAGCGGCCTGCGGGATCTGGGGCGTGGCGCCTAGCTCCCAAAAGTTTGCTGGCTCCCGCCCGCCCTGGGCGGGGTGGTCGCCAGCACCTCCGCCACCCCCAGGTGCCCGAGACCTCCGTTCCCCTGCCCAGGCGGGCGGCGGGGCCCTGCCGGGACGGGCGGGCCGCTGGGCTGACGGTAAGGCCCAAGCGCCTGCTGAGCTGCGCCTCAAGAGGCAGCCCGCCACCCTGCCGGCATCCACTGCCGAAGCAGCCTAGAAGGGCCCGATCTCGCCGCGATCGCGGAAGCTAAGCAGGGTCGGGCCTGGTTAGAAGTTGGATGGGAGACCTCTAGGGAAGACCGGGTGCTCTAGGCTTTTTGCCCCCCGCTCCGCCTTCTCCTTTTGTCGCTCGCGGCGTTCGCGGCTATCTCCGCCCCCGCCGGGTACAGATGCAAGCCCCACCTCCTCAGGCCCCTCCCACCACAGCAAGCTTCTGATGGGGCGCTCCCTGCCTGCCTGAGCTGCCAGGCGGCCAGAAGGCGGCCCTGGAAGGCGGAGACACACCAGACGCTTCCGCCTGACGGAAACGAGACCTGTCCGCGGACCCGGGGGCCGTCTGTGTGGCCCGCGAGCCCCTCGACCTGCACCTGGCCGCCCCCACTGGAGCCCAGCCCCGGCGCCGCCACCTATCTGCCGGGCTGGCTCTCCACAGCTCCATACGGAAAAAGCCGCCCCTCCGCCGTTTCACCATGGCCGGGCGCGGGAGCGGGGTCGAGGGCCCAGGCCGCTTCCCCGGGCCTGCCGGCCACCTGGGGCGGGGTCCTGAGCTCGGACGGTGGCGTGGGGGCAAGGGTGGCGTTGCTGGGTCTAAGGGGCTTTACCAACACAATGCTGGCTCCCACTGGCTTCGGGCCACCTGCTGTCGGGCAGGAGGGCCGGCCCGGTCTGCGGTTGGGCTTCGCCTAACGCAGCGTGGGCCGGCTACTACTATTGCTCTTGCTGATTCTTCTACTTCTATTTCTGGCCCTCTGCAGGTCAAATATGCTGCCACTATTACTGCTGCTGATGCCACTTCTACTGCTGTTTCTACCACTACTACTACTACTACTACTACTAGGCCAGTGCATGGCAAATACTACTACTATTACCACCACTGCTGCCATTACTACTACTGCTGCTACTACTACTGCTGCTGCTACTTGTACAGGTGCTGCTGATACTACTACTACTAATAGCCCAGTGCATGGCAAATATTAACACTACTACTACTGCTGCTGCTTCTACTATTGCTACTACTACTGCTACTACTAGTAGTCCAGTGCAGGGCAAATTCTACTACGATTACTACAACAGCTACTGCTGCTAATAGTAATGTTACTACTACTGCTCATGCTAGTAATCTAGGATATGGCAAATACTACTACTATTACTACTAGTGCTGCTGCTGCTACTTCCGCTACTACAACTATCAATACTACTAGCCCAGTGCATGGCAAATATACTACTATTATTGCTGTTCCTGCTACTTCTACTACTATTCCTGGCCCACTGCAAGTCAAATATGCTGCTCCAATTACTCCTGCTGCTGCCACTTCTACTGCTATTGCTACCACTATTACTACTACTACTAGCCCAATGCATGGCAAATACTACTACTAATACTACTACTGCTGCTGCTTGTACAAATGCTACTACTACTGCTGCTACTAGTAGTCCAGTGCATTGAAAATACTACTACTACTACTCCTGATGCTGCTACTACTTCTACTACTAGTATCAATACTACTAGCCCTGTGTATGGCAAATCTACTACTACTACTGCTATGGCTGCTACTTCTATTATCACTACTGGCCCACTGCAGGGCAAATCTGCTGGTACTATTACTGCTGCTGATGCCACTTCTATTGCTGATGCTAACTCTACTACTACTGCTACTACTAGCAGTCCACTGCATGGCAAATCTACTACTACTACTTCAATTGCTGCTACTGCTACTACTACTACTGGCCCTCTGCAGGGAATATATGGTGCTACTACTCCTGCTGCTGCAGCCACTTCTCCTGCTGCTACTACCACTACTATTACTACTAGCCCAGTGCATGGCAAATACTACTTCTATTACCACTACTGCTGCTACTTCTACTGCTGCTGCTACCTCCGTTCCCCGGCCTAGGCGGGCGGCGGGGCCCTGCCGGGACGGGCGGGCCGCTGGGCTGGCGGTAAGGCCCAAGCGCCTGCTAAGGTGCACCTCAAGAGGCAGCCCACGACGCCACCGGCATCTACTGCCCAACCAGCCTAGAAGGGCCCGATCTCGCCGCGATCGCGGAAGCTAAGCAGGGTCGGGCCTGGTTAGAACTTGGATGGGAGACCTCTAGGGAAGACCGGGTGCTCTAGGCTTTTTGCCTCCCGCTCCGCCTTCTCCTTTTGGCGCCCGAGGCGTTCGCGGCTATCTCCGCCCCCGCCGGGTACAGATGCAAGCCCCACCTCCTCAGGCCCCTCCCACCACAGCAAGCATCTGATGGGGCGCTCCCTGCCTGTCTGAGCGGCCAGGCGGCCAGAAGGCGGCCCTGGAAGGCGGAGACACACCAGTCGCTCCGCGGGTGGCCTGACGGAAACCAGATGTGGCCGTGGACCCGGGGGCCGTCCGTGCGGCCCGCGAGCCCCTCGACCTGCACCTGGCCGCCCCCACTGGAGCCCAGCCCCGGCGCCGCCACCTGTCTGCCGGGCTGGCTCTCCACAGCTCCATACGGAAAAAGCCGCCCCTCCGCCGTTTCACCATGGCCGGGCGCGGGAGCGGGGTCGAGGGCCCAGGCCGCTTCCCCGGGCCTGCCGGCCACCTGGGGCGGGGTCCTGAGCTCGGACGGTGGCGTGGGGGCAAGGGTGGCGTTGCTGGGTCTAAGGGGCTTTACCAACACAATGCTGGCTCCCACTGGCTTCGGGCCACCTGCTGTCGGGCAGGAGGGCCGGCCCGGTCTGCGGTTGGGCTTCGCCTAACGCAGCGTGGGTCGGCTACTACTATTGCTCTTGCTGATTCTTCTACTTCTATTTCTGGCCCTCTGCAGGTCAAATATGCTGCCACTATTACTGCTGCTGATGCCACTTCTACTGCTGTTTCTACCACTACTACTACTACTACTACTACTAGGCCAGTGCATGGCAAATACTACTACTATTACCACCACTGCTGCCATTACTACTACTGCTGCTACTACTGCTGCTGCTGCTACTTGTACAGGTGCTGCTGATACTACTACTACTAATAGCCCAGTGCATGGCAAATATTAACACTACTACTACTGCTGCTGCTTCTACTATTGCTACTACTACTGCTACTACTAGTAGTCCAGTGCAGGGCAAATTCTACTACGATTACTACAACAGCTACTGCTGCTAATAGTAATGTTACTACTACTGCTCATGCTAGTAATCTAGGATATGGCAAATACTACTACTATTACTACTAGTGCTGCTGCTGCTACTTCCGCTACTACAACTATCAATACTACTAGCCCAGTGCATGGCAAATATACTACTATTATTGCTGTTCCTGCTACTTCTACTACTATTCCTGGCCCACTGCAAGTCAAATATGCTGCTCCAATTACTCCTGCTGCTGCCACTTCTACTGCTATTGCTACCACTATTACTACTACTACTAGCCCAATGCATGGCAAATACTACTACTAATACTACTACTGCTGCTGCTTGTACAAATGCTACTACTACTGCTGCTACTAGTAGTCCAGTGCATTGAAAATACTACTACTACTACTCCTGATGCTGCTACTACTTCTACTACTAGTATCAATACTACTAGCCCTGTGTATGGCAAATCTACTACTACTACTGCTATGGCTGCTACTTCTATTATCACTACTGGCCCACTGCAGGGCAAATCTGCTGGTACTATTACTGCTGCTGATGCCACTTCTATTGCTGATGCTAACTCTACTACTACTGCTACTACTAGCAGTCCACTGCATGGCAAATCTACTACTACTACTTCAATTGCTGCTACTGCTACTACTACTACTGGCCCTCTGCAGGGAATATATGGTGCTACTACTCCTGCAGCTGCAGCCACTTCTCCTGCTGCTACTACCACTACTATTACTACTAGCCCAGTGCATGGCAAATACTACTTCTATTACCACTACTGCTGCTACTTCTACTGCTGCTGCTACCTCCGTTCCCCGGCCTAGGCGGGCGGCAGGGCCCTGCCGGGACGGGCGGGCCGCTGGGCTGGCGGTAAGGCCCAAGCGCCCGCTAAGCTGCGCCTCAAGAGGCAGCCCGCGACCCCGCCGTCATCTACTGCCAAACCAGCCTAGAAGGGCCCGATCTCGCCGCGATCGCGGAAGCTAAGCAGGGTCGGGCCTGGTTAGAACTTGGATGGGAGACCTCTAGGGAAGACCGGGTGCTCTAGGCTTTTTGCCTCCCGCTCCGCCTTCTTTTGGCGCCCGAGGCGTTCGCGGCTATCTCCGCCCCCGCCGGGTACAGCTGCAAGCCCCACCTCCTCAGGCCCCTCCCACCACAGCAAGCGTCTGATGGGGCGCTCCCTGCCTGTCTGAGCGGCCAGGCGGACAGAAGGTGGCCCTGGAAGGCGGAGACACACCAGTCGCTCCGGGGGTGGCCTGAAGGAAACCAGACGTGGCCGTGGACCCGGGGGCCGTCCGTGCGGCCCGCGAGCCCCTCGACCTGCACCTGGCCACCCCCACTGGAGCCCAGCCCCGGCGCCGCCACCTGTCTGCCGGGGTGTCTCTCCACAGCTCCATACGGAAAAACCCGCCCCTCCGCCGCTTCATTATGGCCGGGCGCGGGAGCGGGGTCGAGGGCCCAGGACGCTTCCCTGGGCCTGCCGGCCACCTGGGGCGGGGTCCTGAGCTCGGACGGTGACGTGGGGGCGAAGGTGGCGTGGCTGGGTCTTAGTGGCCGTGCCAACTCAATGGTGGCTCCCAGTGGCTTCGGGCCAGCTTCTGTCGGGCAGGAGGGCCGGTCCGGTCTGCGTCTGAGCTGCGCCTAGCGCAGCGCGGGCGGGCAGGTGGGATGCCCAAGGGACCCCGGTCCCCGGGCCCGGAAGCCTCCTGGGCCACTTCCCCGTGAGCGGCCTGCGGGATCTGGGGCGGGGCGCCAAGCGCCGAAAAGTTTGCTGGCTCCCGCCCGCCCTGGGCTGGGTGGTCGCCAACACCTCCGCCACCCCCAGGTGCCCGAGACCTCCGTTCCCCGGCCTAGGCAGGCCGCGGGGCCCTGCCAGGACGGGCAGGCCGCTGGGCTGACGGTAAGGCCCAAGCGCCTGCTAAGGTGCACCTCAAGAGGCAGCCCACGACGCCACCGGCATCTACTGCCCAACCAGCCTAGAAGGGCCCGATCTCGCCGCGATCGCGGAAGCTAAGCAGGGTCGGGCCTGGTTAGAACTTGGATGGGAGACCTCTAGGGAAGACCGGGTGCTCTAGGCTTTTTGCCCCCCGCTCCGCCTTCTCCTTTTGTCGCTCGCGGCGTTCGCGGCTATCTCCGCCCCCGCCCGGCACAGCTGCAAGCCCCACCTCCTCAGGCCCCTCCCACCACAGCCAGCGTCTGATGGGGCGCTCCCCGCCTGCCTGAGCGGCCAGGCGGCCAGAAGGCGTCCCTGGAAGGCAGAGGCACACCAGACGCTCCGGGGGTGGCCTGAAGGGAACCAGACGTGGCCGCGGACCCGGGGGCCGTCCGTGCGGCCCGCGAGCCCCTCGACCTGCACCTGGCCGCCCCCACTGCAGCCCAGCCCCGGCGCCGCCACCTGTCTGCCGGGGTGGCTCTCCACAGCTCCATACGCAAAAAGCTGCCCCTCCGCCGTTTCGCCATGGCCGGGGGCGGGAGCGGGATCGAGGGCCCAGGCCGCTTCCCCGGGCCTGCCGGCCACCTGGGGCGGGGTCCTGAGCTCGGACGGTGGCGTGGGGGCGAGGGTGGCGTTGCTGGGTCTTAGGGGCCGTGCCAACTCAATGGTGGCTCCCAGTGGCTTCGGGCCAGCTTCTGTCGGGCAGGAGGGCCGGTCTGGTCTGCGTCTGAGCTGCGCCTAGCGCAGCGTGGGCGGGCAGGTGGGATGCCCAAGGGCCCGCGGTCTCCGGGCCCGGAAGCCTCCTGGGCCACTTCCCCGTGAGCGGCCTGCGGGATCTGGGGCGTGGCGCCTAGCTCCCAAAAGTTTGCTGGCTCCCGCCCGCCCTGGGCGGGGTGGTCGCCAGCACCTCCGCCACCCCCAGGTGCCCGAGACCTCCGTTCCCCTGCCCAGGCGGGCGGCGGGGCCCTGCCGGGACGGGCGGGCCGCTGGGCTGACGGTAAGGCCCAAGCGCCTGCTGAGCTGCGCCTCAAGAGGCAGCCCGCCACCCCGCCGGCATCCACTGCCGAAGCAGCCTAGAAGGGCCCGATCTCGCCGCGATCGCGGAAGCTAAGCAGGGTCGGGCCTGGTTAGAACTTGGATGGGAGACCTCTAGGGAAGACCGGGTGCTCTAGGCTTTTTGCCCCCCGCTCCGCCTTCTCCTTTTGTCGCTCGCGGCGTTCGCGGCTATCTCCGCCCCCGCCCGGCACAGCTGCAAGCCCCACCTCCTCAGGCCCCTCCCACCACAGCCAGCGTCTGATGGGGCGCTCCCCGCCTGCCTGAGCGGCCAGGCGGCCAGAAGGCGTCCCTGGAAGGCAGAGGCACACCAGACGCTCCGGGGGTGGCCTGAAGGGAACCAGACGTGGCCGCGGACCCGGGGGCCGTCCGTGCGGCCCGCGAGCCCCTCGACCTGCACCTGGCCGCCCCCACTGCAGCCCAGCCCCGGCGCCGCCACCTGTCTGCCGGGGTGGCTCTCCACAGCTCCATACGGAAAAAAGCCGCCCCTCCGCCGTTTCGCCATGGCCGGGGGCGGGAGCGGGATCGAGGGCCCAGGCCGCTTCCCCGGGCCTGCCGGCCACCTGGGGCGGGGTCCTGAGCTCGGACGGTGGCGTGGGGGCGAGGGTGGCGTGGCTGGGTCTTAGGGGCCGTGCCAACTCAATGGTGGCTCCCAGTGGCTTCGGGCCAGCTTCTGTCGGGCAGGAGGGCCGGTCCGGTCTGCGTCTGAGCTGCGCCTAGCGCAGCGTGGGCGGGCAGGTGGGATGCCCAAGGGCCCGCGGTCTCCGGGCCCGGAAGCCTCCTGGGCCACTTCCCCGTGAGCGGCCTGCGGGATCTGGGGCGTGGCGCCTAGCTCCCAAAAGTTTGCTGGCTCCCGCCCGCCCTGGGCGGGGTGGTCGCCAGCACCTCCGCCACCCCCAGGTGCCCGAGACCTCCGTTCCCCTGCCCAGGCGGGCGGCGGGGCCCTGCCGGGACGGGCGGGCCGCTGGGCTGACGGTAAGGCCCAAGCGCCTGCTGAGCTGCGCCTCAAGAGGCAGCCCGCCACCCCGCCAGCATCCACTGCCGAAGCAGCCTAGAAGGGCCCGATCTCGCCGCGATCGCGGAAGCTAAGCAGGGTCGGGCCTGGTTAGAACTTGGATGGGAGACCTCTAGGGAAGACCGGGTGCTCTAGGCTTTTTGCCCCCCGCTCCGCCTTCTCCTTTTGTCGCTCGCGGCGTTCGCGGCTATCTCCGCCCCCGCCGGGTACAGATGCAAGCCCCACCTCCTCAGGCCCCTCCCACCACAGCAAGCTTCTGATGGGGCGCTCCCTGCCTGCCTGAGCTGCCAGGCGGCCAGAAGGCGTCCCTGGAATGCGGAGACACACCAGACGCTTCCGCCTGACGGAAACGAGACCTGTCCGCGGACCCGGGGGCCGTCCGTGTGGCCCGCGAGCCCCTCGACCTGCACCTGGCCGCCCCCACTGGAGCCCAGCCCCGGCGCCGCCACCTGTCTGCCGGGCTGGCTCTCCACAGCTCCATACGGAAAAAGCCGCCCCTCCGCCGTTTCACCATGGCCGGGCGCGGGAGCGGGGTCGAGGGCCCAGGCCGCTTCCCCGGGCCTGCCGGCCACCTGGGGCGGGGTCCTGAGCTCGGACGGTGGCGTGGGGGCAAGGGTAGCGTTGCTGGGTCTAAGGGGCTTTACCAACACAATGCTGGCTCCCACTGGCTTCAGACCACCTGCTGTCGGGCAGGAGGGCCGGCCCGGTCTGCGGTTGGGCTTCGCCTAACGCAGCGTGGGCCGGCTACTACTATTACTCTTGCTGATTCTTCTACTTCTATTTCTGGCCCTCTGCAGGTCAAATATGCTGCCACTATTACTGCTGCTGATGCCACTTCTACTGCTGTTTCTACCACTACTACTACTACTACTACTACTAGGCCAGTGCATGGCAAATACTACTACTATTACCACCACTGCTGCCATTACTACTACTGCTGCTACTACTACTGCTGCTGCTACTTGTACAGGTGCTGCTGATACTACTACTACTAATAGCCCAGTGCATGGCAAATATTAACACTACTACTACTGCTGCTGCTTCTACTATTGCTACTACTACTGCTACTACTAGTAGTCCAGTGCAGGGCAAATTCTACTACTATTACTACAACAGCTACTGCTGCTAATAGTAATGTTACTACTACTGCTCATGCTAGTAATCTAGGATATGGCAAATACTACTACTATTACTACTAGTGCTGCTGCTGCTACTTCCGCTACTACAACTATCAATACTACTAGCCCAGTGCATGGCAAATATACTACTATTATTGCTGTTCCTGCTACTTCTACTACTATTCCTGGCCCACTGCAAGTCAAATATGCTGCTCCAATTACTCCTGCTGCTGCCACTTCTACTGCTATTGCTACCACTATTACTACTACTACTAGCCCAATGCATGGCAAATACTACTACTAATACTACTACTGCTGCTGCTTGTACAAATGCTACTACTACTGCTGCTACTAGTAGTCCAGTGCATTGAAAATACTACTACTACTACTCCTGATGCTGCTACTACTTCTACTACTAGTATCAATACTACTAGCCCTGTGTATGGCAAATCTACTACTACTACTGCTATGGCTGCTACTTCTATTATCACTACTGGCCCACTGCAGGGCAAATCTGCTGGTACTATTACTGCTGCTGATGCCACTTCTATTGCTGATGCTAACTCTACTACTACTGCTACTACTAGCAGTCCACTGCATGGCAAATCTACTACTACTACTTCAATTGCTGCTACTGCTACTACTACTACTGGCCCTCTGCAGGGAATATATGGTGCTACTACTCCTGCTGCTGCAGCCACTTCTCCTGCTGCTACTACCACTACTATTACTACTAGCCCAGTGCATGGCAAATACTACTTCTATTACCACTACTGCTGCTACTTCTACTGCTGCTGCTACCTCCGTTCCCCGGCCTAGGCGGGCGGCGGGGCCCTGCCGGGACGGGCGGGCCGCTGGGCTGGCGGTAAGGCCCAAGCGCCCGCTAAGCTGCGCCTCAAGAGGCAGCCCGCGACCCCGCCGGCATCTACTGCCAAACCAGCCTAGAAGGGCCCGATCTCGCCGCGATCGCGGAAGCTAAGCAGGGTCGGGCCTGGTTAGAACTTGGATGGGAGACCTCTAGGGAAGACCGGGTGCTCTAGGCTTTTTGCCCCCCGCTCCGCCTTCTCCTTTTGTCGCTCGCGGCGTTCGCGGCTATCTCCGCCCCCGCCGGGTACAGATGCAAGCCCCACCTCCTCAGGCCCCTCCCACCACAGCAAGCTTCTGATGGGGCGCTCCCTGCCTGCCTGAGCTGCCAGGCGGCCAGAAGGCGGCCCTGGAAGGCGGAGACACACCAGACGCTTCCGCCTGACGGAAACGAGACCTGTCCGCGGACCCGGGGGCCGTCTGTGTGGCCCGCGAGCCCCTCGACCTGCACCTGGCCGCCCCCACTGGAGCCCAGCCCCGGCGCCGCCACCTAGTCTGCCGGGCTGGCTCTCCACAGCTCCATACGGAAAAAGCCGCCCCTCCGCCGTTTCACCATGGCCGGGCGCGGGAGCGGGGTCGAGGGCCCAGGCCGCTTCCCCGGGCCTGCCGGCCACCTGGGGCGGGGTCCTGAGCTCGGACGGTGGCGTGGGGGCAAGGGTGGCGTTGCTGGGTCTAAGGGGCTTTACCAACACAATGCTGGCTCCCACTGGCTTCGGGCCACCTGCTGTCGGGCAGGAGGGCCGGCCCGGTCTGCGGTTGGGCTTCGCCTAACGCAGCGTGGGCCGGCTACTACTATTGCTCTTGCTGATTCTTCTACTTCTATTTCTGGCCCTCTGCAGGTCAAATATGCTGCCACTATTACTGCTGCTGATGCCACTTCTACTGCTGTTTCTACCACTACTACTACTACTACTACTACTAGGCCAGTGCATGGCAAATACTACTACTATTACCACCACTGCTGCCATTACTACTACTGCTGCTACTACTACTGCTGCTGCTACTTGTACAGGTGCTGCTGATACTACTACTACTAATAGCCCAGTGCATGGCAAATATTAACACTACTACTACTGCTGCTGCTTCTACTATTGCTACTACTACTGCTACTACTAGTAGTCCAGTGCAGGGCAAATTCTACTACGATTACTACAACAGCTACTGCTGCTAATAGTAATGTTACTACTACTGCTCATGCTAGTAATCTAGGATATGGCAAATACTACTACTATTACTACTAGTGCTGCTGCTGCTACTTCCGCTACTACAACTATCAATACTACTAGCCCAGTGCATGGCAAATATACTACTATTATTGCTGTTCCTGCTACTTCTACTACTATTCCTGGCCCACTGCAAGTCAAATATGCTGCTCCAATTACTCCTGCTGCTGCCACTTCTACTGCTATTGCTACCACTATTACTACTACTACTAGCCCAATGCATGGCAAATACTACTACTAATACTACTACTGCTGCTGCTTGTACAAATGCTACTACTACTGCTGCTACTAGTAGTCCAGTGCATTGAAAATACTACTACTACTACTCCTGATGCTGCTACTACTTCTACTACTAGTATCAATACTACTAGCCCTGTGTATGGCAAATCTACTACTACTACTGCTATGGCTGCTACTTCTATTATCACTACTGGCCCACTGCAGGGCAAATCTGCTGGTACTATTACTGCTGCTGATGCCACTTCTATTGCTGATGCTAACTCTACTACTACTGCTACTACTAGCAGTCCACTGCATGGCAAATCTACTACTACTACTTCAATTGCTGCTACTGCTACTACTACTACTGGCCCTCTGCAGGGAATATATGGTGCTACTACTCCTGCTGCTGCAGCCACTTCTCCTGCTGCTACTACCACTACTATTACTACTAGCCCAGTGCATGGCAAATACTACTTCTATTACCACTACTGCTGCTACTTCTACTGCTGCTGCTACCTCCGTTCCCCGGCCTAGGCGGGCGGCGGGGCCCTGCCGGGACGGGCGGGCCGCTGGGCTGGCGGTAAGGCCCAAGCGCCTGCTAAGGTGCACCTCAAGAGGCAGCCCACGACGCCACCGGCATCTACTGCCCAACCAGCCTAGAAGGGCCCGATCTCGCCGCGATCGCGGAAGCTAAGCAGGGTCGGGCCTGGTTAGAACTTGGATGGGAGACCTCTAGGGAAGACCGGGTGCTCTAGGCTTTTTGCCTCCCGCTCCGCCTTCTCCTTTGGCGCCCGAGGCGTGCGCGGCTATCTCCGCCCCCGCCGGGTACAGATGCAAGCCCCACCTCCTCAGGCCCCTCCCACCACAGCAAGCGTCTGATGGGGCGCTCCCTGCCTGTCTGAGCGGCCAGGCGGCCAGAAGGTGGCCCTGGAAGGCGGAGACACACCAGTCGCTCCGGGGGTGGCCTGACGGAAACCAGACGTGGCCGTGGACCCGGGGGCCGTCCGTGCGGCCCGCGAGCCCCTCGACCTGCACCTGGCCGCCCCCACTGGAGCCCAGCCCCGGCGCCGCCACCTGTCTGCCGGGCTGGCTCTCCACAGCTCCATACGGAAAAAGCCGCCCCTCCGCCGTTTCACCATGGCCGGGCGCGGGAGCGGGGTCGAGGGCCCAGGCCGCTTCCCCGGGCCTGCCGGCCACCTGGGGCGGGGGTCCTGAGCTCGGACGGTGGCGTGGGGGCAAGGGTGGCGTTGCTGGGTCTAAGGGGCTTTACCAACACAATGCTGGCTCCCACTGGCTTCGGGCCACCTGCTGTCGGGCAGGAGGGCCGGCCCGGTCTGCGGTTGGGCTTCGCCTAACGCAGCGTGGGTCGGCTACTACTATTGCTCTTGCTGATTCTTCTACTTCTATTTCTGGCCCTCTGCAGGTCAAATATGCTGCCACTATTACTGCTGCTGATGCCACTTCTACTGCTGTTTCTACCACTACTACTACTACTACTACTACTAGGCCAGTGCATGGCAAATACTACTACTATTACCACCACTGCTGCCATTACTACTACTGCTGCTACTACTGCTGCTGCTGCTACTTGTACAGGTGCTGCTGATACTACTACTACTAATAGCCCAGTGCATGGCAAATATTAACACTACTACTACTGCTGCTGCTTCTACTATTGCTACTACTACTGCTACTACTAGTAGTCCAGTGCAGGGCAAATTCTACTACGATTACTACAACAGCTACTGCTGCTAATAGTAATGTTACTACTACTGCTCATGCTAGTAATCTAGGATATGGCAAATACTACTACTATTACTACTAGTGCTGCTGCTGCTACTTCCGCTACTACAACTATCAATACTACTAGCCCAGTGCATGGCAAATATACTACTATTATTGCTGTTCCTGCTACTTCTACTACTATTCCTGGCCCACTGCAAGTCAAATATGCTGCTCCAATTACTCCTGCTGCTGCCACTTCTACTGCTATTGCTACCACTATTACTACTACTACTACTAGCCCAATGCATGGCAAATACTACTACTAATACTACTACTGCTGCTGCTTGTACAAATGCTACTACTACTGCTGCTACTAGTAGTCCAGTGCATTGAAAATACTACTACTACTACTCCTGATGCTGCTACTACTTTCTACTACTAGTATCAATACTACTAGCCCTGTGTATGGCAAATCTACTACTACTACTGCTATGGCTGCTACTTCTATTATCACTACTGGCCCACTGCAGGGCAAATCTGCTGGTACTATTACTGCTGCTGATGCCACTTCTATTGCTGATGCTAACTCTACTACTACTGCTACTACTAGCAGTCCACTGCATGGCAAATCTACTACTACTACTTCAATTGCTGCTACTGCTACTACTACTACTGGCCCTCTGCAGGGAATATATGGTGCTACTACTCCTGCAGCTGCAGCCACTTCTCCTGCTGCTACTACCACTACTATTACTACTAGCCCAGTGCATGGCAAATACTACTTCTATTACCACTACTGCTGCTACTTCTACTGCTGCTGCTACCCTCCGTTCCCCGGCCTAGGCGGGCGGCAGGGCCCTGCCGGGAACGGGCGGGCCGCTGGGCTGGCGGTAAGGCCCAAGCGCCCGCTAAGCTGCGCCTCAAGAGGCAGCCCGCGACCCCGCCGTCATCTACTGCCAAACCAGCCTAGAAGGGCCCGATCTCGCCGCGATCGCGGAAGCTAAGCAGGGTCGGGCCTGGTTAGAACTTGGATGGGAGACCTCTAGGGAAGACCGGGTGCTCTAGGCTTTTTGCCTCCCGCTCCGCCTTCTTTTGGCGCCCGAGGCGTTCGCGGCTATCTCCGCCCCCGCCGGGTACAGCTGCAAGCCCCACCTCCTCAGGCCCCTCCCACCACAGCAAGCGTCTGATGGGGCGCTCCCTGCCTGTCTGAGCGGCCAGGCGGACAGAAGGTGGCCCTGGAAGGCGGAGACACACCAGTCGCTCCGGGGGTGGCCTGAAGGAAACCAGACGTGGCCGTGGGACCCGGGGGCCGTCCGTGCGGCCCGCGAGCCCCTCGACCTGCACCTGGCCACCCCCACTGGAGCCCAGCCCCGGCGCCGCCACCTGTCTGCCGGGGTGTCTCTCCACAGCTCCATACGGAAAAACCCGCCCCTCCGCCGCTTCATTATGGCCGGGCGCGGGAGCGGGGGTCGAGGGCCCAGGACGCTTCCCTGGGCCTGCCGGCCACCTGGGGCGGGGTCCTGAGCTCGGACGGTGACGTGGGGGCGAAGGTGGCGTGGCTGGGTCTTAGTGGCCGTGCCAACTCAATGGTGGCTCCCAGTGGCTTCGGGCCAGCTTCTGTCGGGCAGGAGGGCCGGTCCGGTCTGCGTCTGAGCTGCGCCTAGCGCAGCGCGGGGCGGGCAGGTGGGATGCCCAAGGGACCCCGGTCCCCGGGCCCGGAAGCCTCCTGGGCCACTTCCCCGTGAGCAGCCTGCGGGATCTGGGGCGGGGCGCCAAGCGCCGAAAAGTTTGCTGGCTCCCGCCCGCCCTGGGCTGGGTGGTCGCCAACACCTCCGCCACCCCCAGGTGCCCGAGACCTCCGTTCCCCGGCCTAGGCAGGCCGCGGGGCCCTGCCAGGACGGGCAGGCCGCTGGGCTGACGGTAAGGCCCAAGCGCCTGCTAAGGTGCACCTCAAGAGGCAGCCCACGACGCCACCGGCATCTACTGCCCAACCAGCCTAGAAGGGCCCGATCTCGCCGCGATCGCGGAAGCTAAGCAGGGTCGGGCCTGGTTAGAACTTGGATGGGAGACCTCTAGGGAAGACCGGGTGCTCTAGGCTTTTTGCCCCCCGCTCCGCCTTCTCCTTTTGTCGCTCGCGGCGTTCGCGGCTATCTCCGCCCCGCCCGGCACAGCTGCAAGCCCCACCTCCTCAGGCCCCTCCCACCACAGCCAGCGTCTGATGGGGCGCTCCCCGCCTGCCTGAGCGGCCAGGCGGCCAGAAGGCGTCCCTGGAAGGCAGAGGCACACCAGACGCTCCGGGGGTGGCCTGAAGGGAACCAGACGTGGCCGCGGACCCGGGGGCCGTCCGTGCGGCCCGCGAGCCCCTCGACCTGCACCTGGCCGCCCCCACTGCAGCCCAGCCCCGGCGCCGCCACCTGTCTGCCGGGGTGGGCTCTCCCACAGCTCCATACGCAAAAAGCCGCCAATCCGCCGTTTCGCCCATGGCCGGGGGCGGGGGGGGAGCGGGATCGAGGGCCCAGGCCGCTTCCCCGGGCATGCCGGCCACCTGGGGCGGGGTCCTGAGCTCGGAAGGTGGCGTGGGGGCGAGGGTGGAGTTGCTGGGTCTTAGGGCCGTGACAACTCAAGGGTGGCTACCAGAGGCTTCGGGCCAGCTTCTGTCGGGCAGGAGGGCCGGTCCGGTCGCGCTGAGATGCGCCTAGATGCAGCACGGTGGGTGCTGGGCAGTGGGATGCCCAAGGGCCCGCCGGTATCCGGGTCCCGGAAGCCTCCTGGGCACTTCCCCGTGAGCGGGGCCTGCGGGATCTGGGGGGGCGCCTAGCTCCCAAAAGTGTTGCTGGCTCCCGCCCGCCCTCTGGGGCGGGGTCTCGCCAGCACCTCCGCCACCCCCAGGTGCCCGAGACCTCAGTTCCCCTGCCCAGGCGGGGGGGGGGCGCCGGGGCCCTGCCGGGACGGGCGGGCCGCTGGGTGACGGTAAGGCCAAGCGCCTGAGAGCTCGCCTCAAGAGCAGCCCGCCACCCCGCCCTGCATCCACTGCCGAAAGCAGCCTAGAAGGGCCCGATACTCGCCGCGATCGCGTGAAGCTAAGCAGGGTCGGGCTGGTTAGAACTTGGATGGGAGACCTCTAGGAAGACCGGTTGCTGCTCTAGGCCTTTTTGCACCCCGCTCCGCCTTCTCATTTTGTCCGTCGGCCGGCGTTCGCGGCTATCTCCGCCCACGCCCGGCACAGTGCAAGCCCCACCTCCTAGGCCCCTCCCACCACAAAGCCGACGTGTCTGATGGGGCTCTCCCTCGCCGCCTGAGCGGCCAGGCGGCACAGCAAGGCGTCCTGGAAGCGCAGAGGCACACCAGACGCTCCGGGTGGTGGCCTGAAGGGAACCAGGACGTGGCCGCGGACCCGGGGGGGCACGTCCGTTAGCGGCCCGCGAGCCCCTCGACCTGCACCTGGCCGCCCCCACTGCAGCCCAGCCCGGCGCCGCCACCTGTCTGCCGGGGTGGCTTTCTCCACAGCCTCCATACGGAAAAAAAGCCGACCTCCGCCGTTTCGCAATGGCCGGGGGCGGATGAGCGGATCGAGGGCCAGGCCGCTTCCGGCCTGCGGCCACCTGGGCGGGGGTCCTGAGCTCGGACGGTGGCGTGGGGGCGAGGGTGGGCGGGGCTGGGTCTTAGCGGGCCGTGCCAAACCAATGGTGGCTCCCAGTAGGATTCGGGCCAGCTTCTGTCGGGCAGGAGGGCCGGTCCGGTCTGCGCTGAGTGCGCCTAGCGCAGCTGTGGGCGGGGCAGGTGGGAGCCCAAGGCCCCGCGGTCCCGGCACGGAAGCCTCCTGGGGCCACTTCCCCGTGAGCGGCCTGCGGGATCTGGGGCGTGGCAGCCTAGCTCCCAAAAAGTTTTGCTGGCTCCCGCCCCCGCCCCTGGGCTGGGGTGGTCGCCAGCCACCTCCCGCCACCCCAGGTGCCCGAGACCTCCGTTACCCTGCCCAGGCGGGCTGGCGGGGCACTCGACGGGACGGTTGCGGGCCGCTGTGCTTGACGGTAAGGCCCAACGCCTGCTGAGCTGCGCCTCAAGAGGACAGCCGCACCCGCCAGGCATCCATGCCGAAGCAGCCTAGAAAGGGCCCGATCTCGCCGCGATCGCGGAAAGCAAGCAGGGCGGCCTGGTATTAGAAATTGGATGGGAGACCTATGGGAAGACAGGGTGCTCTAGGCTTTTTGGCCCCCCGCTCCGCCTTCTCC
>NW_022983300.1:0-59195 GCF_011762595.2 Tursiops truncatus | reverse complement strand
GATAAGATTGGAGAGGTTCGGTGAGCAAATGAAGACCCTTTGAAGTCATATTGCATGGTACCCATTCCACGGGTCTCAACTCTCCAGGTTTAAGGTATTCTTCCTTCAGCTAAAACATGCATGTGGAACCCAGAGTATGATCAACCGTGTGATCGGGAGACGTGTTCAAATATGTCTCAGTTTTCGTCCCCTGGTACTCGGGTGCAACATTCCAGACGCTTTACTAACACTCTGCCACTTGGAGAGTCAGTGCCTTTAACCTCCTGTTTGGCCCAGTTTGCAATTTCTGCGGAAGATGAACAGGAATAGGGAGAACCAATGAGAGACTAGCTGGAGGTGTCTGGACGGGCAAATTTAACTCTCATTTCCCACAGGAAGAGGAATAAACCAAGGCTCAGCGTGCCACGCCGGAACCAGATTAGGGCGTGAAGCCATCCTGCGGTGTTGCGGCCAGCTCACAAGAAAGCGAGTTGAAGAAAGGAGCTCAGGGGCACTGTAATTCACAAACCTGCAGAGTTAAAATGACAGCTATCGTCCAAAAATATACTGAAGTAAGGCTGCCAAGAGGACTTGAAAGCGGGGCAGAATTGCAGGAAACCGATTTCAGGAGGTAGGAATTGGATTGCATTGAAAGCAGGAAAAGAGGCAGAACGTCCACAATGATGCACTTGGCCAAAAAGGGCGTATGCGTTTTTTCCTGAATATATTCAGGAAAAAACGCATACGCCCTTTTTGGCCAACCAAGCAAGCTTGCAAAGGAAATCTGCACTACAATGAAGTCTCACTTCCCCCCCCGGTCAAAAGGGCCATCTGAAAAAAGTGTAAAATCCAGAAAGGCAGGACAGGCCATGGAGAACTGGGAGCCTTGTTATGCTGATGGGCGGGATGTAAATTGCCAACAGACACTCGGGAGAAGTGTATGGTGTTTCCTGAAACATCTAAAAAACAAAGCAACAGAGCCTAGGGCACTTCCACTTATGGTCCTATAGCTTAGGGAAATTAAAATCAAAAAGACACAGCACCCCAAAATTTGGACGGCTCTTTTTACAGAATCTCTTCTACGGCACAAGTTAAATATCCCAGAGAGCAAATAATGGATAAAGAAGTTGCGGTACTTATGTACAACAGAATACCACTCAGCAATGAAATCTATGTCACCAGGCCCGTACCAGCATAATGAGTGGATTGAGGCACGATGATTCTAAGTGAAATAAGTCACACAGAAAAAGAAACATCATAAGGTATCACTAATACACGGAATGTGAACTTGGCTACACATGAACTGAATTACAAAACAGAACAGGGTCTCAAGTTTAGAAAACCAACTTATGCCTGCTTAAGGGGGAAGGTGAGTTGGGGTGCTGCATAAAAGCAGAGTTTGAAATTAGCACAGATACCGTTCCATAAGCCAAATATGTAATAGACAAGAGCTACCCCTTGCTCAACGAAATGGATTCAACAATGAGGTATCACCTCACACCTGGTAGAATAGGCATCATAGAAAATCTACAAACAAAAAATGCTGGAAAGGGTGTGGAGAAAAGGAACCCTCTTCCACTATTGTTGGGAATAAAAATTGATACAGTCATTATGGAGAACAATATGGAATTTCTTAAGAAACTAACAATAGAATTACCATATGATACAGCAATCCCAGTACTGGACATATACCCAGACAAAACATAAATCAAAAGAGTCATTCACCGCAATGTTCATTGCATCACTATTTACAATATCGAGGTAATGGAAGCAACCTAAATGCCCACAGACAGACGAATGCATAAAGCTGTGGTACATATATAAAATGGAATATTACTAAGCCATGAAAAGGAATGAAATTGGGTCATTTGTAGAGACGTCGATGGATCTAGAGACTGTCATACAGAGTGAAGTAAGTCAGAAAGAGAAAAACAAATCTTGTATATTCATGCATATATGTGGAACCTAGAAAAACTGTACAGATTAACCATTTTGCAAGGCATAAATAGAGCAACAGATGTAGACAACAAACGTATGGACAACAAGGGGGAAAGCTGTTGGGGGGGTGGTGGTGGGAGGAGTTGAGAGACTGGGATTGGCATGTATACATTTATATGTATAAAATAGATAACCAATAAGAACCTGCTGTATAAAAATATAAAATAAAATTCAAAATTAAAAAGAAATAAAATTTAAAAAATAAAACAGAAAAAACAATTATTCCCTGCACATACATGTATTTATATGAATAAATTATTTCCATGCTTATATCTGTAAATACAAAAAAGAGGAATAAAATCTACCTTGAACCAAAAACGAAAAAGAGAAAAAAAACACAAAACCCACCAGTTACACAGAGGAAAACCGTATCAGGGCACTTGCTCCAGTTGTAAACAATTCTGAAGTTGGTCAGTGGTGGGGAATCGTCTCCCATTCAGCCAGCAGCCCCCACGCAACAAGCGTCCTCATTGCAAAGCTGGGGCACCGTGCCGAGGCATCTGTGAGTAAACGTGAGCTGAGCCCCAGGCCAGTTGCTGCTGAACTATTCCCACCCGTCCCAGGTAAAACACCTGAATATATACAAGGACTTGAAAGCCTAGAGGAAGGGCCATAGAGCCACACGAGTGACAGCATGCCGGCCGACTTGGTGCCTGCAGGCCAGCCAGGATGGTCCTGGCCCTGGGTGCTCTTCTGGAAGATTTCCATTTCCCTGCCTGAGATACCCGTCCTGTCCCTGCCCCCACTGCTTTTTTCCTTCCTCACCTCTGCCCAGGGAGAAATTCCAGCAGCAGGTATGGGTGACACACCCTCTTCTTTAGCAGGTGGCAGCCTGGCAACTGCTGCAGAAAGTCCAGCAGAGCCCCACTCACACTGGGCCACCCACAAAGCCGTGGCCTCTCACTCCCTCCCACCAGCCCAGCCCCGAGACTGCTGACAGGGCAGAGAAAATGGCGTCAGGCACGGCTGCAGGGGCTCTTGCTGCCTGGAGTGGTATTTATATTGATCTCAACCCAGGCACACCTGGGGAGGGCTGGCCGGCACGGTAAGGCTGCCCAGGTCAGCCAATCATCACCCCTCAGGGGCTCACAGTTGCAGAAAATGGAACTTGCTGAACCGGCCAGGTCCAAGGAACAGGTGTGGGCTCCTGAGAGTCAGGATAGACAAGGGGCTGCAGCTTTGGCTTGTTTTCTAATCATTTTATCTGGCCCATGAGTGGGAGACAACTTCAAGAAAACCCTCTCCTAATGAGAGGAACCCAGGAGTCAGGGGAGGAGGGGTGGGTGGTGGTTGGAGACAGAGGCCTGGTGCCCCGGGTGCAGTGGAAGTCTCTGGAAGACCAGGTGGAGGGAGGCCTCACGGAGTGATGCCCAGGGTCACAGACCTGTCGCAGCTGCTGTTTGTTAGTTCAAGTCCTGCTCTGAGGTGCTCTGTGTCAGCTCTGAGCGACAGGTGAGCTGGGGTGCTCTGCAATGAGGGCTATGTGCACGGTTCCTGTGTGCCCAGCCCTGCCACGGTACCTGCAAGGGTAGCTCTGTATCCTGGGAGGGGCCTGACCACGAGAGCCCCGTGGGCTGGGGTGGGGGTGGGGTACCTGCCCAGGTGAGCTCCATATTCTGGGATTGGTCTGACCACGAGAGCCCCATGGGCTGCTGGGGACCTGGTAAAGGATGTCAGGACAGTCAGTGAAGCCACCGAGGATATACCTCCAGTTGCTCCTAATTCCTACACCCTGCTGGTCATTCTACCAACCACCAGGACATGGTATTCTGTATTAGTCTTCAATGATGCCTTCTTTTGTATTCCATTAGTCCCAGAGTCACAAGAAATTTTGGCTTGTGAGTGGCAGGACTCAACATACAACTAAAACAATACTTCCGGGCCGTCTGGCCCCAAGGGTGCAAAAATTCCCACACCATCTTTGGGGAAAGCTTAGCTAAAGACCTAAAAGTTCTACCTCTGGAAAAGGAAACCCTCCTTCAATATGCAGACGACATTCTGATCACCAGCCCTACTAAGGAGGCCTCTGAACTACCAAGCCAATAAAGGATAGAAGTTGTCCAAGAAAAAGCTCAAATATCACAGACTGCGGTGACCTGCCTGGGCTTCATTCTCACAGAAGGTCAGAGAAGCCCATCCCAGGAAAGGGAAGAAACCATTTTCAGCCTTACCCCTTTCTAAAACTAGAAGACAGCTTAGGGGTTCCTGGGGAGGCCAGGGTTTGCTGCTTCTGGATCCCTAACTACAGTCTACTAGCTGGGCCTCTATATGAAACACTGAAAGGAAAAGATGATGATCCTTTTGAATAGAATCCAGAAGTGGCCTTTCAAGAATGGAAAGAGCAGTCAATCAGACCCTTGCCCTGGAACTCCCTAATTTAGCTAAACCCTTTGACCTTTACATTCCCGGTGAAAGGTGAATCGCCATTGGAGAATTAGTGCAAAAACTGGGACCACTTGAAATGGAACAATGCAAGAATGCCATCCAGGTAGGATAAACTACGGTCACTAAGGGGCTTGGCCCACTGCCACATCTGGCCAAGATACTGGCGGTATCTAAAACCTGGAAATCAGCAGCCCAAAAGGCCACCTCCCTCCTAGGGAAAAGGACCCCACGTGGTGATCCTAACCACCAACCATGCCCTGAAGTTGCAGGGTTCGCTCCGTGGGCACACCGACCTCGAGTGAGGAGGCCCTCCAACTCCAACATCCAGAGAGATAACCGGGGGCAACAGGGCACCATGACGACTCGTGTGAACATCACTTGACCTGGAGTTTCTCTCATAAAACAACAAGAGTGTGTCCCAAAAGAGTAGACTACTGCTTGCAGGACTTACTGCACCCAGAGGGGAGCTAATAATCTTGGCGGGGGAACAGTATACCACACTGTCACCATAGAAAAGCCTACAGACACCGTGATGATGGTGGCCAATAAGACCGGCTGGACTCCTGTTTACTTCAAAAGGCTGTTGACTCAGTAGCCATCATGGTCCTTGATCACCACTGACCCTGGACTGTCTGGGAGTTGAGCGGGCAGGGCTCTGACACCTGGTGCTGTTTGTACGTTAATTCAGGGGCCTAATTGAAGAAAGCGCAGACTACTGGTCAGAGCATCTAGGCTGGCAGAACGGTCAGCCTAAGGTGGCCGAACAAATGTGGGGCGGGGTGAAACCGGCCCCCACAGCGTCTCTGCACATCTCTTTCCTGGACCCTTAAAGGTCATTAGAATCTATAACACTTCCAATGCTGGTGCTCAGGTGGACGAGCAGGGAGGCAGGGGTCCTGGGGACAATCAACGTCACCGGGAGGCTGCTGGGGAGAAGCTCTGACCCTCGCCCCAGGGTATGAGGGCTCCCAACTCAGCACTCAGCAGTTACAGAAGAAGGGTCTGCACCCTCAGCACTCCAAGAATGAGGAACGGGACAAAAGGCAGAGGAGGGTTTTGTCCCCAGCAAAGCCCATTAAAAATCCCTGGGAGATAAAAATAGAATCTGGGCAATAAAGTCAAGTCTAACCTTTTTTATCCTTTGTGCTTTGTCTAATTTCACGTGCTCCTAGGGTCCCGCATGCAGAGGTTCCACACCCGGCACTTCAGACCAGATTTCCTAGTGCAGAATGGCTGGGTCGACACCTCAGCTCCTGGGGCCCAGTGCAGACTCCACGATATAGAGCCTGAGCTACAGCCAACCCGGCCCTCGAGAGCTCCGCCGCCTCCCTCCTCCCACTGACTCTGACAGGATCTCTACACAGCAGCCCAGCCCACAGCCCACGGGGTAGTGCATGCTCTCACCTCTCCATTCTCTGATCAAAATATAAAGTTTCCTTTGCTTGTGAACCAAACTCAGTCTCGATCTGTTGGCCCCAATGACACTGGGCAGGGGACACTTGTTGGGGTCCACTCTGGAGGATCAGTAACAGAAATTGAGACTATTGTAACCTCAATGAACAGATGTGTGAGCCAAACTGTAGTTAACATAGAACAGTGTATAAGGCTCGGGTAAAATAAGATGTTTTTAACACTTCCATTTGATCAATTTTTATAAGCAAGTTCAGTGAAAAGGTTTGTCTTATTTGTCAGGTCAATATTAGAGAAACGAAGTGATTTCTTTCCAAGGATGTACCGCCATAAGCACAGAAAAGGAGCTGAACATTGCCAACATTGCAGTTGCCAAAAAGGGGTATGCGTTTTTTCTGTATATATTCAAGAAAAGGGCATACACTTTTTAGCCAACCAAACCAGGTGGGCACTGAGAAGTCAATACTACAAAAGATATCACTTCGCATCAGTCAGAAGAGCCATCCTCATAAAAGCGTAAACAACAGAAATGCAGGACAGGGCAATGAGAAGAGGGAGCCCTGTGAGACTTATAGTGGAAATGTATATTGCCAACGGCCATCTGGAGAAGTGTATTTGTGTTTTTTTTTTTTTTACTAAAGATCTTAAAAAATGAGCTACAGAGCATAGGGCACTTGCACTCATGGGGTATATCTTGGGAAAAACAAAAATCGAGAGGACACAGGCACCCCAATGTTTACCCCCTCTCTGTTTTAAAAGATCCTCGACTAGGATATAAACTTAAATGTCTCTGGAGGAAAAATGGATAGAGATGTGTACTTAGGTAGTAGAGTGGAATTATTCAGCCTGGAAATCAATGAAATATGGCCAGTTGTAACAAATCCAGAGGAGTTACGTATGATCATTCTAAGTGACAGAATTCAAAAGAAAAAGACACATATCATAAGATATCACTAAAGGTGGATCCAAAATGCTACACATGAAATAAATTTACAAAACAAAAACATATTCAAATATGTAGAAAACACGCATAAGGCTGCTAAACGGGAAAAGGTGGGGAAGTTGTGAGGCATCATCCAGGAGGTTGAAATTAGCAAAGATACCATTCCAAATACCAAACTGATAATCAACAAGGCCTACACGGTAGCTAAAAGAACTGCACTCAGCACACTCAAGTCACCGGAAAAGAAATATACGACTGGTAAGAATCTGAAAAAGAATTTATTGATGTCTCTGTACGTGAATCAAGTGGATGTACAGCCGCAATAAACAGAGCTTTGAAAATCAGTGTAACCAATATAGTAATAAATTGAAAAAAATAAACGACAGAGAGACAGAGAAAACCTCTTACAACTTTTCCTCAGGGACGGTGATGCAACATGGATTGAACACATCTAGAACCACAGCAGGATGAGACATAAGGCTGGAAACTGTTTGCGCTAAGAGAAAATGTGAGGTGGGTGAGGAAAGCACACCCTTTAAAGTAATATTTACCTGGTACCCATTCAATGGGTCCCAAATCTGCAGGTTCAAGGGATCTTCCTACAGCTAAAACATGCATGGAAAACCCAGAGGACTGTACACCATGTGATCGGGAGATGTGTCTAAAATGCACCTCATTTTATCCTCTCCTGGGCTCCTGTTCACCATTCCAGCACGTTACTTAGAATCTCCCACTTGGAGAATCAGCACATTTTAACTTCTGTTTCACACATTTTGCAAATTGTGAGAGGATGAACGGGAGAGGGGGAACCAATGAGAGACTAGTTGGAGGGGTTTGGACGGGCACATCACTCTAATTTCCCATTAAGAATAAGAATTAAGAAAGGCTCAGCATGCCTCGCCGGAGCCAAATAGGGCCTGAAGCAATCCTGCGGGTTTGAGGCCAGCTCACAAAAGAGCAACTTAAAAAATGGAGCTCAGGGTCACTGCAATTCACAAACCTGCAGAGTTATAAATGAAAACTAACGTCCAAAAATATGTTGAGGTAAGGCAAAGAAGAGGATCTGAATGCAAGACAGAATTGCAAGAAACAGATTTCAAGAGATAGATGGACTCGTCTTTAACGCACATGAAAAGCGGCAGAATTTCGACAATGATGCAGTTGGCCCAAAAGGGCGTATGCGTTTTTTCCTGATTATATCCAGGAAAAAAACGCATACGCACTTTATGGGCAACGAAGCAAGCAAGCAATGCAAATGTGCACAACAAAGAAGTCTCACTTCCCACCGGTCAAAAGGGCCATCCTAAAAAATTGTAAAAACCAGAAAGGCAGGACAGGCCATGGAGAACAGGGAGCCTTTATACGCTGATGGGCAGTGTGTGAACTGCCGAGAGCCACTCTGGAGAAGTGTATGGTGGTTCCTAAATCATCTAAAAAAACAGAGCTACAGAGCATAGGACACTTCCAATCATGGGAGTATATCTAGGGAAGTCTAAAAATCAACAAGACACAAGCACACCACAGTTTAGGGCTACTCTGTTTACAAGAACCTCAACTTCAGTACACCTTAAATATCCCAGGAAAGAGAACAATGGATAAAGAAGATGTGGTACTTATGTACAATGGAATATCTCTTCACCATGAAATCAATGTAATAAGGCTAGTAGAAGGATAAAGAGTGGATTTAGGTCCGATAATACTACTTGAAATAAGTCAAACAGAAAAAGAAAAATATCATAAGATATCACTTATAGAGGGAGGGTAAATATGGCTGCACAAGAATGAATTACAGAACAGAACAGTGTCTCACATTTAGAAAACACACTTATGTCAGCTTAAGGGGAAAGGAGAGGTGGGGTGATGCATAAAACAGAGTTTGAAATTAGCAAGATACCGTTCAATAAACCAAATAGGTATTAGACAAGATCTACACCTTGCTCAATGAACTGGCCTCAACACACCCTATACACCGCAGAGAAATATATCTGAGTAATAAGAATCTTAAAACCCATGTATTGATATATCTTCATAAGGGAATCAAGTGTGTGCAGAGCGGCACAAACACAGCAGTGAAAATGAGCTAAACCCCATTATAGAAATAAATTTTAAAAACAAAACGCTGAAACAATGAAAGAGAGAAAAATTCTTACAAAATTCGCTCAGGGGCTGTGATGCAACCTGGATTGACCACATATAAACCCACAGCTGGATAAGACATAAGGCTGGACACTTGGGTTGAGAGGATTGGTGAGCTTTGGTGAGCAACTGCTGAAAGTTTAATGCAATACTTCATGCTACTCATTCCAAGGGTCCCAACACTCCAGGTTGAAGGGAATCTTCCTACAGCTAAACCATGCTTGGGAAACCCAGCGACTGGTATACCATATGATCGGGAAAGGTTTCTAAAACACACCACATTTTGCTCTCCGGGGCTCCGGATCGACATTCCAGCCACTTTACTAACAACATCCCCACATGGAGAGTCAATGCCTTTAAGTTCTGGTATCGCACAGTCTGCAGTTAGTGCGGAGGATGAATGGGAATAGGGGGAACCAGTGAGAAACTAGCTGTAGCGGTTTCAATGGGCACATGTCACTCTAATTTCATATCAGTAAGAAGAATTAACCAAAGGCACAGCAAGGTGCCCCAGAAGAAGAATAGAGCTTCAAGGAATCCTGTGGTTATGGGGCAAGATCACAAAAATAAGAGCTGAAAAATGGAGCTAAGGGCCACTGCAATTCAAAAACCTGCAGAGTTATAAAGACCAACTATTTTCAAAAAATATATTGAGGTAAGGCTATGAAGAAGCATTGAAAGCAAGGCAGAATTGCAGGAAACCGATTTCAGGAGGTACACTGGAATTGCATTGAAAACATATGAAGAGAGTCAGAACCTCGACAGTGATGCACTTCGCCAAAAAGGGCGTAAGCAAGCGTAAGCAAGGAGTAGCAAGCTACTCCTTGCTCAACGAAATGGACTCAACACCCCATATTCAACGCCTAGGAATATACCTGACTAGTAAGAATCATAAAAGCTATGGATTTATATATCTCTGTAAGAGAATCAAGAGTGTGTACAGTGCATTAAAGCAGTGAAAATCAGCTAAATCCCATATTAAAAATAAATTTCTTAACAAAACACAATGACAGTGAAATAGAGAGCAATACTTAAGTAATTCATTCAAGGCTTCTGAGGCAACCTGCATTTACCATATCTACACCCAGAGCTGGGTGACACATAAGGCTGGACACTTGGGGCTCACAAGATTGGTGAGGTTCGGTGAGCAAATGCAGACCCTTTGAAGTCATATTGCATGGTACCCATTCCATGGGTCGCAACTCTCCAGGTTTAAGGGATTCTTCCTTCAGCTAAAACATGCATGTGGAACCCAGAGTATGATCCACCGTGTGATCGAGAAACGTGTTCAAATGTGTCTCACTTTTCATTCCCTGGTACTCGGGTGCAACATTCCAGACACTTTACTAACACTCTCCTCACTTGGAGAGTGAGTGCCTTTAACCTCCTGTTTGGCCCAGTTTGCAATTTCTGCGGAAGATGAACAGGAATAGGGAGAACCAATGAGAGACTAGCTGGAGGTGTCTGGATGGGCAAATTTAACTCTCATTTCCCACCAGGAAGAGGAATTAACCAAAGGCTCAGCATGCCGTGCCGGAACCAGATTAGGGCCTGAAGCAATCCTGCGGTGTTGCGGCCAGCTCACAAGAAAGCGAGTTGAAGAAAGGAGCTCAGGGGCACTGTAATTCACAATCTGCAGATTTATAAATGACAGCTATCGTCCAAAAATATACTGAAGTAGGGCTGCCAAGAGGACTTGAATGCGGGGCAGAATTGCAGGAAACCGATTTCAGGAGGAATCGGAATTGGATTGCATTTAAAACACAGGAAAAGAGGCAGAACGTCGACAATGATGCACTTGGCCAAAAAGGGCGTATGCGTTTTTTCCTGAATATATTCAGGAAAAAACGCATTCGCCCTTTTTGGCCAACCAAGCAAGCTTGCAAAGGAAATCTGCACTACAATGAAGTCTCACTTCCCCCGGTCAAAAGGGCCATCTGAAAAAAGTGTAAAATCCAGAAGGGCAGAACAGGCCATGGAGAACTGGGAGCCTTCTTATGCTGATGGGCGGGATGTAAATTGCCAGCAGCCGCTCTGGAGAAGTGTATGGTGTTTCCTGAAACATCTAAAAAACAAAGCCACAGAGCCTAGGGCACTTCCACTTATGGTCCTATAGCTTAGGGAAATTAAAATCAAAAAGACACAGCCACCCCAAAATTTGGGACGGCTCTTTTTACAGGAATCTCTTCTGCGGCACAAGTTAAATATCCCAGAGAGCAAATAATGGATAAAGAAGTTGCGGTACTTATGTACAACAGAATACCACTCAGCAATGAAATCTATGTCACCAGGCCCGTACCAGCATAATGAGTGGATTGAGGCACGATGATTCTAAGTGAAATAAGTCACACAGAAAAAGAAACATCATAAGGTATCACTAATACACGGAATGTGAACTTGGCTACACATGAACTGAATTACAAAACAGAACAGGGTCTCAAATTTAGAAAACCAACTTATGCTTGCTTAAGGGGGAAGGTGAGTTGGGGTGCTGCATAAAAGCAGAGTTTGAAATTAGCACAGATACCGTTCCATAAGCCAAATATGGAATAGAAAAGACCTACCCCTTGCTCAACGAAATGGATTCAACAATGAGGTATCACCTCACACCTGGTAGAATAGGCATCATTGAAAATCTACAAACAAAAAATGCTGGAAAGGGTGTGGAGAAAAGGAACCCTCTTCCACTATTGTTGGGAATATAAATTGATACAGCCATTATGGAGAACAATATGGAATTTCTTAAGAAACTAACAATAGAATTACCATATGATACAGCAATCCCAGTACTGGACATATACCCAGACAAAACCATAAATCAAAAAAGAGTCATTCACCGCAATGTTCATTGCATCACTATTTACAATATCGAGGTAATGGAAGCAACCTAAATGCCCACAGACAGACGAATGCATAAAGCTGTGGTACATATATAAAATGGAATATTACTAAGCCATGAAAAGGAATGAAATTGGGTCATTTGTAGAGACGTCGATGGATCTAGAGACTGTCATACAGAGTGAAGTAAGTCAGAAAGAGAAAAACAAATCTTGTATATTCATGCATATATGTGGAACCTAGAAAAACTGTACAGATTAACCATTTTGCAAGGCATAAATAGAGCAACAGATGTAGACAACAAACGTATGGACAACAAGGGGGGAAAGCTGTTGGGGGGGGTGGTGGTGGGAGGAGTTGAGAGACTGGGATTGGCATGTATACATTTATATGTATAAAATAGATAACCAATAAGAACCTGCTGTATAAAAATATAAAATAAAATTCAAAATTAAAAAGAAATAAAATTTAAAAAATAAAACAGAAAAAACAATTATTCCCTGCACATACATGTATTCATATGAATAAATTATTTCCATGCTTATATCTGTAAATACAAAAAAGAGGAATAAAATCTACCTTGAACCAAAAACGAAAAAGAGAAAAAAACACAGAACCCACCAGTTCCACAGAGGAAAACCGTATCAGGGCACTTGCTCCAGTTGTAAACAATTCTGAAGTTGGTCAGTGGTGGGGAATCGTCTCCCATTCAGCCAGCAGCCCCCACGCAACAAGCGTCCTCATTGCAAAGCTGGGGCACCGTGCCGAGGCATCTGTGAGTAAACGTGAGCTGAGCCCCAGGCCAGTTGTTGCTGAACTATTCCCACCCGTCCCAGGTAAAACACATGAATATATACAAGGACTTGAAAGCCTAGAGGAAGGGCCATAGAGCCACACGAGTGACAGCATGCCGGCCGACTTGGTGCCTGCAGGTCAGCCAGGATGGTCCTGGCCCTGGGTGCTCTTCTGGAAGATTTCCATTTCCCTGCCTGAGATACCCGTCCTGTCCCTGCCCCCACTGCTTTTTTCCTTCCTCGCCTCTGCCCAGGGAGAAATTCCAGCAGCAGGTATGGGTGACACATCCTCTTCTTTAGCAGGTGGCAGCCTGGCAACTGCTGCAGAAAGTCCAGCAGAGCCCCACTCACACTGGGCCACCCACAAAGCCGTGGCCTCTCACTCCCTCCCACCAGCCCAGCCCCGAGACTGCTGACAGGGCAGAGAAAATGGTGTCAGGCACGGCTGCAGGGGCTCTTGCTGCCTGGAGTGGTATTTATATTGATCTCAACCCAGGCACGCCTGGGGAGGGCTGGCCGGCACGGTAAGGCTGCCCAGGTCAGCCAATCATCACCCCTCAGGGGCTCACAGTTGCAGAAAATGGAACTTGCTGAACCGGCCAGGTCCAAGGAACAGGTGTGGGCTCCTGAGAGTCAGGATAGACACGGGGCTGCAGCTTTGGCTTGTTTTCTAATCATTTTATCTGGCCCATGAGTGGGAGACAACTTCAAGAAAACCCTCTCCTAATGAGAGGAACCCAGGAGTCAGGGAGAGGAGGGGTGGGTGGTGGTTGGAGACAGAGGCCTGGTGCCCCGGGTGCAGTGGAAGTCTCTGGAAGACCAGGTGGAGGGAGGCCTCACGGAGTGATGCCCAGGGTCACAGACCTGTCGCAGCTGCTGTTTGTTAGTTCAAGTCCTGCTCTGAGGTGCTCTGTGTCAGCTCTGAGCGACAGGTGAGCTGGGGGTGCTCTGCAATGAGGGCTATGTGCACGGTTCCTGTGTGCCCAGCCCTGCCACGGTACCTGCAAGGGTAGCTCTGTATCCTGGGAGGGGCCTGACCACGAGAGCCCCGTGGGCTGGGGTGGGGGTGGGGTACCTGCCCAGGTGAGCTCCATATTCTGGGATTGGTCTGACACGAGAGCCCCATGGGCTGCTGGGGACCTGGTAAAGGATGTCAGGACAGTCAGTGAAGCCACCGAGGATATACCTCCAGTTGCTCCTAATTCCTACACCCTGCTGGTCATTCTACCAACCACCAGGACATGGTATTCTGTATTAGTCTTCAATGATGCCTTCTTTTGTATTCCATTAGTCCCAGAGTCACAAGAAATTTTGGCTTGTGAGTGGCAGGACTCAACATACAACTAAAACAATACTTCCGGGCCGTCTGGCCCCAAGGGTGCAAAAATTCCCACACCATCTTTGGGGAAAGCTTAGCTAAAGACCTAAAAGTTCTACCTCTGGAAAAGGAAACCCTCCTTCAATATGCAGACGACATTCTGATCGCCAGCCCTACTAAGGAGGCCTCTGAACTACCAAGCCAATAAAGGATAGAAGTTGTCCAAGAAAAAGCTCAAATATCACAGACTGCGGTGACCTGCCTGGGCTTCATTCTCACAGAAGGTCAGAGAAGCCCATCCCAGGAAAGGGAAGAAACCATTTTCAGCCTTACCCCTTTCTAAAACTAGAAGACAGCTTAGGGGTTCCTGGGGAGGCCAGGGTTTGCTGCTTCTGGATCCCTAACTACAGTCTACTAGCTGGGCCTCTATATGAAACACTGAAAGGAAAAGATGATGATCCTTTGGAATAGAATCCAGAAGTGGCCTTTCAAGAATGGAAAGAGCAGTCAATTCAGACCCTTGCCCTGGAACTCCCTAATTTAGCTAAACCCTTTGACCTTTACATTCCCGGTGAAAGGTGAATCGCCATTGGAGAATTAGTGCAAAAACTGGGACCACTTGAAATGGAACAATGCAAGAATGCCATCCAGGTAGGATAAACTACGGTCACCAAGGGGCTTGGCCCACTGCCACATCTGGCCAAGATACTGGCGGTATCTAAAAACCTGGAAATCAGCAGCCCAAAAGGCCACCTCCCTCCTAAGGGAAAAGGACCCCACGTGGTGATCCTAACCACCAACCATGCCCTGAAGTTGCAGGGTTCGCTCCGTGGGCACACCGACCTCGAGTGAGGAGGCCCTCCAACTCCAACATCCAGAGAGATAACCGGGGGCAACAGGGCACCATGACGACTCGTGTGAACATCACTTGACCTGGAGTTTCTCTCATAAAACAACAAGAGTGTGTCCCAAAAGAGTAGACTACTGCTTGCAGGACTTACTGCACCCAGAGGGGAGCTAATAATCTTGGCGGGGGAACAGTATACCACACTGTCACCATAGAAAAGCCTACAGACACCGTGCTGATGGTGGCCAATAAGACCGGCTGGACTCCTGTTTACTTCAAAAGGCTGTTGACTCAGTGGCCATCATGGTCCTTGATCACCACTGACCCTGGACTGTCTGGGAGTTGAGCGGGCAGGGCTCTGACACCTGGTGCTGTTTGTACGTTAATTCAGGGGCCTAATTGAAGAAAGCGCAGACTACTGGTCAGAGCATCTAGGCTGGCAGAAACGGTCAGCCTAAGGTGGCCGAACAAATGTGGGGCGGGGTGAAACCGGCCCCCACAGCGTCTCTGCACATCTCTTTCCTGGACCCTTAAAGGTCATTAGAATCTATAACACTTCCAATGCTGGTGCTCAGGTGGACGAGCAGGGAGGCAGGGGTCCTGGGGACAATCAACATCACCGGGAGGCTGCTGGGGAGAAACTCTGACCCTCGCCCAGGGTATGAGGGCTCCCAACTCAGCACTCAGCAGTTACAGAAGAAGGGTCTGCACCCTCAGCACTCCAAGAATGAGGAACGGGACAAAAGGCAGAGGAGGGGTTTGTCCCCAGCAAAGCCCATTAAAAATCCCTGGGAGATAAAAATAGAATCTGGGCAATAAGTCAAGTCTAACCTTTTTTATCCTTTGTGCTTTGTCTAATTTCATGTGCTCCTAGGGTCCCGCATGCAGAGGTTCCACACCCGGCACTTCAGACCAGATTTCCTAGTGCAGAATGGCTGGGTCGACACCTCAGCTCCTGGGGCCCAGTGCAGACTCCACGATATAGAGCCTGAGCTACAGCCAACCCGGCCCTCGAGAGCTCCGCCCCCTCCCTGCCACTGACTCTGACAGGATCTTTACACAGCAGCCCAGCCCACAGCCCACGGGGTAGTGCATGCTCTCACCTCTCCATTCTCTGATCAAAATATAAAGTTTCCTTTGCTTGTGAACCAAACTCAGTCTCGATCTGTTGGCCCCAATGACACTGGGCAGGGGGACACTTGTTGGGGTCCACTCTGGAGGATCAGTAACAGAAATTGAGACTATTGTAACCTCAATGAACAGATGTGTGAGCCAAACTGTAGTTAACATAGAACAGTGTATAAGGCTCGGGTAAAATAAGATGTTTTTAACACTTCCATTTGATATTTCCATCACTTTTTATAAGCAAGTTCAGTGAAAAGGTTTGTCTTATTTGTCAGGTCAATATTAGAGAAACGAAGTGATTTCTTTCCAAGGATGTACATCTAATAATCTTGGTTAAACCTTCAATCTTGTTTTACATGCTTTTCCATTGAAAATGATACCTCTCTTTCAGCTCCCCCATTTCTGAGAAGTATAAAATCTTATAATTTATTATTACCAAAGGGGAAAGGTGGGAGGAGGGATAAATTAACAGTTTGGAATTAACACATACACACTGCTATGTATAAAATAGATCATCAACAAGGAACTACTGTATAGCACAGGGAACTACACTCAACATTTTGCAATAACCTATAAGGGGAAATAATCTGAAAAGAATAGATATTTTTATTGACATCATCTATCAATGACAGTTAAAGTGTAGCCTAAGGGAAGCTGGTGGTGAGTGCTTCTGACCCTGAAGACTTCAATCATCTAAAGTTTGGACTCTGCCTACTTCCCAAGGCCCTTAATGAACATATGTGTAGCCGTAGCTTAAAAACTTCCCCAGTTTGGGTTTCGGGGAGACACTGATTTTGAAAAAGCCCTGGTGTTCTCCTTACATGAATGGGACTCTTCCTACTGCTAAAACATGTCTGTCACACCCAGAGGATGGTATACCGTCTGATCGGGAAGAGTTTGGAAAAGGCATCTCATCTCCTCATCTCCTGGTGCTCGGGTTCACCCCTCCAGCGTCTTTACTAACAGTCTCCCCACTTGGAGATGTCAGCACTGTCAACATCCTGTTGCGTACAGTTTGGAATTTGTCCAGAGGATGAAGCGGAAGGATGAGGAACAATGAGAGACAAGTCCTAGGTGTTCAGACAGGCACATGTCACTCTAATTTCCAATCAGGAAGACGAATTGACCAAAGGCTAGGGTTGCCCATGGAAACAGTATAGGGCTTGAGGAAATCCCGCTGCTTTGTGGCCAGTTCCCATAAACACAAGTTGAACAATGGAACTCAGGGGCAGTAAAATTCACAAAACTGCAGAGTTGAAAATATCCATCACTGAAAAAATGTCTTGAGGAAAGTCAGAGAAAAGGACTTGTAAGCAAGGGAGAATGGCAGGAAAGGGATTTGAGGAGGTAGAAAGGACTCGCCATTAAGCACAAGAAAAGGAGCTGAACATTGCCAACATTGCAGTTGGCCAAAAAGGGTGTATGCGTTTTTTTCTGTATATATTCAAGAAAAGGGCATACACTTTTTTAGCCAACCAAACAGGTGGGCACTGGAAGTCAATACTACAAAAGATATCACTTCGCATCAGTCAGAAGAGCCATCCTCATAAAGCGTAAACAACAGAAATGCAGGACAGGGCAAGGAGAAGAGGGAGCCCTGTGAGACTTATAGTGGAAATGTATATTGCCAACGGCCATTCTGGAGAAGTGTATTGTGTTTACTAAAGCATCTAAAAAATGAGCTACAGAGCATAGGGCACTTGCACTCATGGGCGTATATCTTGGGAAAAACAAAAATCGAGAGGACACAGGCACCCCAATGTTTACCCCCTCTCTGTTTAAAAGATCCTCGACTAGGATATAACTTAAATGTCTCTGGAGGGAAAAAATGGATAGAGATGTGGTACTTAGGTAGAGTGGAATATTATTCAGCCTGGAAATCAATGAAATATGGCCAGTTGTAACAACTCCAGAGGAGTTACGTATGATCATTCTAAGTGACAGAATTCAAAAAGAAAAAGACACATATCATAAGATATCACTTAAAGGTGGAATCCAAAATGGCTACACATGAAATAAATTACAAAACAAAAACATAGTCAAATATGTAGAAAACACGCATAAGGCTGCTAAACGGGAAAGGTGGGGAGGGGTGAGGCATCATCCAGGAGGTTGAAATTAGCAAAGATACCATTCCAAATACCAAACTGATAATCAACAAGGCCTACACGGTAGCTAAAAGAACTGCACTCAGCACACTCAAGTCACCGGAAAAGAATATATACGACTGGTAAGAATCTGAAAAAGAATTTATGGATGTCTCTCTGTACGTGAATCAAGTGGATGTACAGCAGCAAGAAACAGAGCTTTGAAAATCAGCTGTAACCAATATAGTAATAAATTGAAAAAAATAAACGACAGAGAGACAGAGAAAACCTCTTACAAATTTTCCTCAGGGACGGTGATGCAACATGGATTGAACACATCTAGACCCACAGCAGGATGAGACATAAGGCTGGAAACTGTTTGCGCTAAGAGAAATGTGAGGTTGGGTGAGGAAATGCACACCCTTTAAAGTAATACTACCTGGTACCCTTTCAACGGGTCCCAAATCTGCAGGTTCAAGGGATCTTCCTACAGCTAAAACATGCATGGAAAACCCAGAGGACTGTACACCATGTGATCGGGAGATGTGTCTAAAATGCACCTCATTTATCCTCTCCTGGTGCTCCTGTTCACCATTCCAGCCACGTTACTTAGAATCTCCCCACTTGGAGAATCAGCACATTTCAACTTCTGTTTCACACATTTTGCAAATTGTGAGGAGGATGAACGAGAAGAGGGGGAACCAATGAGAGAATAGTTGTAGGGGTTTGGACGGGCACATATCACTCTAATTTCCCATTAAGAATAAGAATTAAAGAAAGGCTCAGCCGCCTCGCCGGAGCCAAAATAGGGCCTGAAGCAATCCTGCGGGTTTGAGGCCAGCTCACAAAAGAGCAACTTAAAAAATGGAGCTCAGGGTCACTGCAATTCACAAACCTGCAGAGTTATAAATGAAAACTAACGTCCAAAAATATGTTGAGGTAAGGCAAAGAAGAGGATCTGAATGCAAGACAGAATTGCAAGAAACAGATTTCAAGAGATAGATTGGACTCGTCTTTAACGCACATGAAAAGCGGCAGAATTTCGACAATGATGCAGTTGGCCCAAAAGGGCGTATGCGTTTTTTCCTGATTATATCCAGGAAAAAACGCATACGCACTTTATGGGCAACGAAGCAAGCAAGCAATGCAAATGTGCACAACAAAGAAGTCTCACTTCCCACCGGTCAAAAGGGCCATCCTAAAAAATTGTAAAAACCAGAAATGCAGGACAGGCCATGGAGAACAGGGAGCCTTTATACGCTGATGGGCAGTGTGTGAACTGCCGAGAGCCACTCTGGAGAAGTGTATGGTGGTTCCTAAATCATCTAAAAAACAGAGCTACAGAGCATAGGACACTTCCAATCATGGGAGTATATCTAGGGAAGTCTAAAAATCAACAAGACACAAGCACACCACAGTTTAGGGCTACTCTGTTTACAAGAACCTCAACTTCAGTACACCTTAAATATCCCAGGAAAGAGAACAATGGATAAAGAAGATGTGGTACTTATGTACAATGGAATATCTCTTCACCATGAAATCAATGTAATAAGGCTAGTAGAAGGATAAAGAGTGGATTTAGGTCCGATAATACTACTTGAAATAAGTCAAACAGAAAAAGAAACATATCATAAGATATCACTTATAGAGGGAGGGTAAATATGGCTGCACAAGAAATGAATTACAGAACAGAACAGTGTCTCACATTTAGAAAACACACTTATGTCAGCTTAAGGGGAAAGGAGAGGTGGGGTGATGCATAAGACCAGAGTTTGAAATTAGCACAGATACCGTTCAATAAACCAAATAGGTATTAGACAAGATCTACACCTTGCTCAATGAACTGGCCTCAACACACCCTATACACCGCAGAGAAATATATCTGAGTAATAAGAATCTTAAAACCCATGTATTGATATATCTCCATAAGGGAATCAAGTGTGTGCAGAGCGGCACAAACACAGCAGTGAAAATGAGCTAAACCCCATTATAGAAATAAATTTTAAAAACAAAACGCTGAAACAATGAAAAAGAGAAAAATACTTACAAAATACGCTCAGGGGCTGTGATGCAACCTAATTGACCACATATAAACCCACAGCTGGATAAGACATAAGGCTGGACACTTGGGGCTGAGAGGATTGGTGAGCTTTGGTGAGCAACTGCCGAAAGTTTAATGCAATACTTCATGCTACTCATTCCAAGGGTCCCAACACTCCAGGTTGAAGGGAATCTTCCTACAGCTAAACCATGCTTGGGAAACCCAGCGACTGGTATACCATATGATCGGGAAAGGTTTCTAAAACACACCTCATTTTTCCTCTCCTGGGGCTCCGGATCGACATTCCAGCCACTTTACTAACAACATCCCCACATGGAGAGTCAATGCCTTTAAGTTCTGGTATCGCACAGTCTGCAGTTAGTGCAGAGGATGAATGGGAATAGGGGGAACCAGTGAGAAACTAGCTGTAGCGGTTTCAATGGGCACATGTCACTCTAATTTCATATCAGTAAGAAGAATTAACCAAAGGCACAGCAAGGTGCCCCAGAAGAAGAATAGAGCTTCAAGGAATCCTGTGGTTATGGGGCAAGATCACAAAAATAAGAGCTGAAAAATGGAGCTAAGGGCCACTGCAATTCAAAAAACCTGCAGAGTTATAAAGACCAACTATTTTCAAAAAATATATTGAGGTAAGGCTATGAAGAAGCATTGAAAGCAAGGCAGAATTGCAGGAAACCGATTTCAGGAGGTACACTGGAATTGCATTGAAAACATATGAAGAGAGTCAGAACCTCGACAGTGATGCACTTCGCCAAAAAGGGCGTAAGCAAGCGTAAGCAAGGAGTAGCAAGCTACTCCTTGCTCAACGAAATGGACTCAACACCCCATATTCAACGCCTAGGAATATACCTGACTAGTAAGAATCATAAAAGCTATGGATTTATATATCTCTGTAAGAGAATCAAGAGTGTGTACAGTGGCATTAAAGCAGTGAAAATCAGCTAAATCCCATATTAAAAATAAATTTCTTAAACAAAACACAATGACAGTGAAATAGAGAGCAATACTTAAGTAATTCATTCAAGGCTTCTGAGGCAACCTGCATTTACCATATCTACACCCAGAGCTGGGTGACACATAAGGCTGGACACTTGGGGCTCACAAGATTGGTGAGGTTCGGTGAGCAAATGCAGACCCTTTGAAGTCATATTGCATGGTACCCATTCCATGGGTCGCAACTCTCCAGGTTTAAGGGATTCTTCCTTCAGCTAAAACATGCATGTGGAACCCAGAGTATGATCCACCGTGTGATCGAGAAACGTGTTCAAATGTGTCTCACTTTTCATTCCCTGGTACTCGGGTGCAACATTCCAGATGCTTTACTAACTCTCCTCACTTGGAGAGTGAGTGCCTTTAACCTCCTGTTTGGCCCAGTTTGCAATTTCTGCGGAAGATGAACAGGAATAGGGAGAACCAATGAGAGACTAGCTGGAGGTGTCTGGACTGGCAAATTTAACTCTCATTTCCCACCAGGAAGAGGAATAACCAAAGGCTCAGCATGCCATGCCGGAACCAGATTAGGGCCTGAAGCCATCCTGCGGTGTTGCGGCAGCTCACAAGAAAGCGAGTTGAAGAAAGGAGCTCAGGGGCACTGTAATTCACAAACCTGCCGAGTTATAAATGACAGCTATCGTCCAAAAATATACTGAAGTAAGGCGGCCAAGAGGACTTGAAAGCGGGGCAGAATTGCAGGAAACCGATTTCAGGAGGAATCGGAATTGGATTGCATTTAAAACACAGGAAAAGAGGCAGAACGTCGACAATGATGCACTTGGCCAAAAAGGGCGTATGCGTTTTTTCCTGAATATATTCAGGAAAAAACGCATTCGCCCTTTTTGGCCAACCAAGCAAGCTTGCAAAGGAAATCTGCACTACAATGAAGTCTCACTTCCCCCGGTCAAAAGGGCCATCTGAAAAAAGTGTAAAATCCAGAAGGGCAGAACAGGCCATGGAGAACTGGGAGCCTTCTTATGCTGATGGGCGGGATGTAAATTGCCAGCAGCCGCTCTGGAGAAGTGTATGGTGTTTCCTGAAACATCTAAAAAACAAAGCAACAGAGCCTAGGGCACTTCCACTTATGGTCCTATAGCTTAGGGAAATTAAAATCAAAAAGACACAGCCACCCCAAAATTTGGGACGGCTCTTTTTACAGGAATCTCTTCTGCGGCACAAGTTAAATATCCCAGAGAGCAAATAATGGATAAAGAAGTTGCGGTACTTATGTACAACAGAATACCACTCAGCAATGAAATCTATGTCACCAGGCCCGTACCAGCATAATGAGTGGATTGAGGCACGATGATTCTAAGTGAAATAAGTCACACAGAAAAAGAAACATCATAAGGTATCACTAATACACGGAATGTGAACTTGGCTACACATGAACTGAATTACAAAACAGAACAGGGTCTCAAATTTAGAAAACCAACTTATGCTTGCTTAAGGGGGAAGGTGAGTTGGGGTGCTGCATAAAAGCAGAGTTTGAAATTAGCACAGATACCGTTCCATAAGCCAAATATGGAATAGAAAAGACCTACCCCTTGCTCAACGAAATGGATTCAACAATGAGGTATCACCTCACACCTGGTAGAATAGGCATCATTGAAAATCTACAAACAAAAAATGCTGGAAAGGGTGTGGAGAAAAGGAACCCTCTTCCACTATTGTTGGGAATATAAATTGATACAGTCATTATGGAGAACAATATGGAATTTCTTAAGAAACTAACAATAGAATTACCATATGATACAGCAATCCCAGTACTGGACATATACCCAGACAAAACCATAAATCCAAAAGAGTCATTCACCGCAATGTTCATTGCATCACTATTTACAATATCGAGGTAATGGAAGCAACCTAAATGCCCACAGACAGACGAATGCATAAAGCTGTGGTACATATATAAAATGTAATATTACTAAGCCATGAAAAGGAATGAAATTGGGTCATTTGTAGAGACGTCGATGGATCTAGAGACTGTCATACAGAGTGAAGTAAGTCAGAAAGAGAAAAACAAATCTTGTATATTCATGCATATATGTGGAACCTAGAAAAACTGTACAGATTAACCATTTTGCAAGGCATAAATAGAGCAACAGATGTAGACAACAAACGTATGGACAACAAGGGGGGAAAGCTGTTGGGGGGGTGGTGGTGGGAGGAGTTGAGAGACTGGGATTGGCATGTATACATTTATATGTATAAAATAGATAACCAATAAGAACATGCTGTATAAAAATATAAAATAAAATTCAAAATTAAAAAGAAATAAAATTTAAAAAATAAAACAGAAAAAACAATTATTCCCTGCACATACATGTATTCATATGAATAAATTATTTCCATGCTTATATCTGTAAATACAAAAAAGAGGAATAAAATCTACCTTGAACCAAAAACGAAAAAGAGAAAAAAACACAGAACCCACCAGTTCCACAGAGGAAAACCGTATCAGGGCACTTGCTCCAGTTGTAAACAATTCTGAAGTTGGTCAGTGGTGGGGAATCGTCTCCCATTCAGCCAGCAGCCCCCACGCAACAAGCGTCCTCATTGCAAAGCTGGGGCACCGTGCCGAGGCATCTGTGAGTAAACGTGAGCTGAGCCCCAGGCCAGTTGCTGCTGAACTATTCCCACCCGTCCCAGGTAAAACACCTGAATATATACAAGGACTTGAAAGCCTAGAGGAAGGGCCATAGAGCCACACGAGTGACAGCATGCCGGCCGACTTGGTGCCTGCAGGCCAGCCAGGATGGTCCTGGCCCTGGGTGCTCTTCTGGAAGATTTCCATTTCCCTGCCTGAGATACCCGTCCTGTCCCTGCCCCCACTGCTTTTTTCCTTCCTCGCCTCTGCCCAGGGAGAAATTCCAGCAGCAGGTATGGGTGACACATCCTCTTCTTTAGCAGGTGGCAGCCTGGCAACTGCTGCAGAAAGTCCAGCAGAGCCCCACTCACACTGGGCCACCCACAAAGCCGTGGCCTCTCACTCCCTCCCACCAGCCCAGCCCCGAGACTGCTGACAGGGCAGAGAAAATGGCGTCAGGCACGGCTGCAGGGGCTCTTGCTGCCTGGAGTGGTATTTATATTGATCTCAACCCAGGCACACCTGGGGAGGGCTGGCCGGCACGGTAAGGCTGCCCAGGTCAGCCAATCATCACCCCTCAGGGGCTCACAGTTGCAGAAAATGGAACTTGCTGAACCGGCCAGGTCCAAGGAACAGGTGTGGGCTCCTGAGAGTCAGGATAGACACGGGGCTGCAGCTTTGGCTTGTTTTCTAATCATTTTATCTGGCCCATGAGTGGGAGACAACTTCAAGAAAACCCTCTCCTAATGAGAGGAACCCAGGAGTCAGGGAGAGGAGGGGTGGGTGGTGGTTGGAGACAGAGGCCTGGTGCCCCGGGTGCAGTGGAAGTCTCTGGAAGACCAGGTGGAGGGAGGCCTCACGGAGTGATGCCCAGGGTCACAGACCTGTTGCAGCTGCTGTTTGTTAGTTCAAGTCCTGCTCTGAGGTGCTCTGTGTCAGCTCTGAGCGACAGGTGAGCTGGGGGTGCTCTGCAATGAGGGCTATGTGCACGGTTCCTGTGTGCCCAGCCCTGCCACGGTACCTGCAAGGGTAGCTCTGTATCCTGGGAGGGGCCTGACCACGAGAGCCCCGTGGGCTGGGGTGGGGGTGGGGTACCTGCCCAGGTGAGCTCCATATTCTGGGATTGGTCTGACCACGAGAGCCCCATGGGCTGCTGGGGACCTGGTAAAGGATGTCAGGACAGTCAGTGAAGCCACCGAGGATATACCTCCAGTTGCTCCTAATTCCTACACCCTGCTGGTCATTCTACCAACCACCAGGACATGGTATTCTGTATTAGTCTTCAATGATGCCTTCTTTTGTATTCCATTAGTCCCAGAGTCACAAGAAATTTTGGCTTGTGAGTGGCAGGACTCAACATACAACTAAAACAATACTTCCGGGCCGTCTGGCCCCAAGGGTGCAAAAATTCCCACACCATCTTTGGGGAAAGCTTAGCTAAAGACCTAAAAGTTCTACCTCTGGAAAAGGAAACCCTCCTTCAATATGCAGACGACATTCTGATCGCCAGCCCTACTAAGGAGGCCTCTGAACTACCAAGCCAATAAAGGATAGAAGTTGTCCAAGAAAAAGCTCAAATATCACAGACTGCGGTGACCTGCCTGGGCTTCATTCTCACAGAAGGTCAGAGAAGCCCATCCCAGGAAAGGGAAGAAACCATTTTCAGCCTTACCCCTTTCTAAAACTAGAAGACAGCTTAGGGGTTCCTGGGGAGGCCAGGGTTTGCTGCTTCTGGATCCCTAACTACAGTCTACTAGCTGGGCCTCTATATGAAACACTGAAAGGAAAAGATGATGATCCTTTTGAATAGAATCCAGAAGTGGCCTTTCAAGAATGGAAAGAGCAGTCAATTCAGACCCTTGCCCTGGAACTCCCTAATTTAGCTAAACCCTTTGACCTTTACATTCCCGGTGAAAGGTGAATCGCCATTGGAGAATTAGTGCAAAAACTGGGACCACTTGAAATGGAACAATGCAAGAATGCCATCCAGGTAGGATAAACTACGGTCATCAAGGGGCTTGGCCCACTGCCACATCTGGCCAAGATACTGGCGGTATCTAAAAACCTGGAAATCAGCAGCCCAAAAGGCCACCTCCCTCCTAAGGGAAAAGGACCCCACGTGGTGATCCTAACCACCAACCATGCCCTGAAGTTGCAGGGTTCGCTCCGTGGGCACACCGACCTCGAGTGAGGAGGCCCTCCAACTCCAACATCCAGAGAGATAACCGGGGGCAACAGGGCACCATGACGACTCGTGTGAACATCACTTGACCTGGAGTTTCTCTCATAAAACAACAAGAGTGTGTCCCAAAAGAGTAGACTACTGCTTGCAGGACTTACTGCACCCAGAGGGGAGCTAATAATCTTGGCGGGGGAACAGTATACCACACTGTCACCATAGAAAAGCCTACAGACACCGTGCTGATGGTGGCCAATAAGACCGGCTGGACTCCTGTTTACTTCAAAAGGCTGTTGACTCAGTGGCCATCATGGTCCTTGATCACCACTGACCCTGGACTGTCTGGGAGTTGAGCGGGCAGGGCTCTGACACCTGGTGCTGTTTGTACGTTAATTCAGGGGCCTAATTGAAGAAAGCGCAGACTACTGGTCAGAGCATCTAGGCTGGCAGAAACGGTCAGCCTAAGGTGGCCGAACAAATGTGGGGCGGGGTGAAACCGGCCCCCACAGCGTCTCTGCACATCTCTTTCCTGGACCCTTAAAGGTCATTAGAATCTATAACACTTCCAATGCTGGTGCTCAGGTGGACGAGCAGGGAGGCAGGGGTCCTGGGGACAATCAACAGTCACCGGGAGGCTGCTGGGGAGAAAGCTCTGACCCTCGCCCCAGGGTATGAGGGCTCCCAACTCAGCACTCAGCAGTTACAGAAGAAGGGTCTGCACCCTCAGCACTCCAAGAATGAGGAACGGGACAAAAGGCAGAGGAGGGGTTTGTCCCCAGCAAAGCCCATTAAAAATCCCTGGGAGATAAAAATAGAATCTGGGCAATAAAGTCAAGTCTAACCTTTTTTATCCTTTGTGCTTTGTCTAATTTCACGTGCTCCTAGGGTCCCGCATGCAGAGGTTCCACACCCGGCACTTCAGACCAGATTTCCTAGTGCAGAATGGCTGGGTCGACACCTCAGCTCCTGGGGCCCAGTGCAGACTCCACGATATAGAGCCTGAGCTACAGCCAACCCGGCCCTCGAGAGCTCCGCCGCCTCCCTCCCTCCCACTGACTCTGACAGGATCTCTACACAGCAGCCCAGCCCACAGCCCACGGGGTAGTGCATGCTCTCACCTCTCCATTCTCTGATCAAAATATAAAGTTTCCTTTGCTTGTGAACCAAACTCAGTCTCGATCTGTTGGCCCCAATGACACTGGGCAGGGGGACACTTGTTGGGGTCCACTCTGGAGGATCAGTAACAGAAATTGAGACTATTGTAACCTCAATGAACAGATGTGTGAGCCAAACTGTAGTTAACATAGAACAGTGTATAAGGCTCGGGTAAAATAAGATGTTTTTAACACTTCCATTTGATATTTCCATCACTTTTTATAAGCAAGTTCAGTGAAAAAGGTTTGTCTTATTTGTCAGGTCAATATTAGAGAAATGAAGTGATTTCTTTCCAAGGATGTACATCTAATAATCTTGGTTAAACCTTCAATCTTGTTTTACATGCTTTTCCATTGAAAATGATACCTCTCTTTCAGCTCCCCCATTTCTGAGAAGTATAAAATCTTATAATTTATTATTACCAAAGGGGAAAGGTGGGAGGAGGGATAAATTAACTGTTTGGGATTAACACATACACACTGCTATGTATAAAATAGATCATCAACAAGGAACTACTGTATAGCACAGGGAACTACACTCAACATTTTGCAATAACCTATAAGGGGAAATAATCTGAAAAAGAATAGATATTTTTATTGACATCATCTATCAATGACAGTTAAAGTGTAGCCTAAGGGAAGCTGGTGGTGAGTGCTTCTGACCCTGAAGACTTCAATCATCTAAAGTTTGGACTCTGCCTACTTCCCAAGGCCCTTAATGAACATATGTGTAGCCGTAGCTTAAAAACTTCCCCAGTTTGGGTTTCGGGGAGACACTGATTTTGAAAAAGCCCTGGTGTTCTCCTTACATGAATGGGACTCTTCCTACTGCTAAAACATGTCTGTCACACCCAGAGGATGGTATACCGTCTGATCGGGAAGAGTTTGGAAAAGGCATCTCATCTCCTCATCTCCTGGTGCTCGGGTTCACCCCTCCAGCGTCTTTACTAACAGTCTCCCCACTTGGAGATGTCAGCACTGTCAACATCCTGTTGCGTACAGTTTGGAATTTGTCCAGAGGATGAAGCGGAAGGATGAGGAACAATGAGAGACAAGTCCTAGGTGTTCAGACAGGCACATGTCACTCTAATTTCCAATCAGGAAGACGAATTGACCAAAGGCTAGGGTTGCCCATGGAAACAGTATAGGGCTTGAGGAAATCCCGCTGCTTTGTGGCCAGTTCCCATAAACACAAGTTGAACAATGGAACTCAGGGGCAGTAAAATTCACAAAACTGCAGAGTTGAAAATATCCATCACTGAAAAATGTCTTGAGGAAAGTCAGAGAAAAGGACTTGTAAGCAAGGGAGAATGGCAGGAAAGGGATTTGAGGAGGTAGAAAGGACTCGCCATTAAGCACAAGAAAAGGAGCTGAACATTGCCAACATTGCAGTTGGCCAAAAAGGGTGTATGCGTTTTTTTCTGTATATATTCAAGAAAAGGGCATACACTTTTTTAGCCAACCAAACAGGTGGGCACTGGAAGTCAATACTACAAAAGATATCACTTCGCATCAGTCAGAAGAGCCATCCTCATAAAGCGTAAACAACAGAAATGCAGGACAGGGCAAGGAGAAGAGGGAGCCCTGTGAGACTTATAGTGGAAATGTATATTGCCAACGGCCATTCTGGAGAAGTGTATTGTGTTTACTAAAGCATCTAAAAAATGAGCTACAGAGCATAGGGCACTTGCACTCATGGGCGTATATCTTGGGAAAAACAAAAATCGAGAGGACACAGGCACCCCAATGTTTACCCCCTCTCTGTTTAAAAGATCCTCGACTAGGATATAACTTAAATGTCTCTGGAGGGAAAAAATGGATAGAGATGTGGTACTTAGGTAGAGTGGAATATTATTCAGCCTGGAAATCAATGAAATATGGCCAGTTGTAACAACTCCAGAGGAGTTACGTATGATCATTCTAAGTGACAGAATTCAAAAAGAAAAAGACACATATCATAAGATATCACTTAAAGGTGGAATCCAAAATGGCTACACATGAAATAAATTACAAAACAAAAACATAGTCAAATATGTAGAAAACACGCATAAGGCTGCTAAACGGGAAAGGTGGGGAGGGGTGAGGCATCATCCAGGAGGTTGAAATTAGCAAAGATACCATTCCAAATACCAAACTGATAATCAACAAGGCCTACACGGTAGCTAAAAGAACTGCACTCAGCACACTCAAGTCACCGGAAAAGAATATATACGACTGGTAAGAATCTGAAAAAGAATTTATTGATGTCTCTCTGTACGTGAATCAAGTGGATGTACAGCAGCAAGAAACAGAGCTTTGAAAATCAGCTGTAACCAATATAGTAATAAATTGAAAAAAATAAACGACAGAGAGACAGAGGAAACCTCTTACAACTTTTCCTCAGGGACGGTGATGCAACATGGATTAAACACATCTAGACCCACAGCAGGATGAGACATAAGGCTGGAAACTGTTTGCGCTAAGAGAAATGTGAGGTTGGGTGAGGAAATGCACACCCTTTAAAGTAATACTACCTGGTATCCATTCAATGGGTCCCAAATCTGCAGGTTCAAGGGATCTTCCTACAGCTAAAACATGCATGGAAAACCCAGAGGACTGTACACCATGTGATCGGGAGATGTGTCTAAAATGCAGCTCATTTATCCTCTCCAGGTGCTCCTGTTCACCATTCCAGCCACGTTACTTAGAATCTCCCCACTTGGAGAATCAGCACATTTAAACTTCTGTTTCACACATTTTGCAAATTGTGAGGAGGATGAACGGGAAGAGGGGGAACGAATGAGAGAATAGTTGGAGGGGTTTGGACGGGCACATATCACTCTAATTTCCCATTAAGAATAAGAATTAAAGAAAGGCTCAGCCTGCCTCGCCAGAGCCAAAATAGGGCCTGAAGCAATCCTGCGGGTTTGAGGCCAGCTCACAAAAGAGCAACTTAAAAAATGGAGCTCAGGGTCACTGCAATTCACAAACCTGCAGAGTTATAAATGAAAACTAACGTCCAAAAATATGTTGAGGTAAGGCAAAGAAGAGGATCTGAATGCAAGACAGAATTGCAAGAAACAGATTTCAAGAGATAGATTGGACTCGTCTTTAAAGCACATGAAAAGCGGCAGAATTTCGACAATGATGCAGTTGGCCCAAAAGGGCGTATGCGTTTTTTCCTGATTATATCCAGGAAAAAACGCATACGCACTTTATGGGCAACGAAGCAAGCAAGCAATGCAAATGTGCACAACAAAGAAGTCTCACTTCCCACCGGTCAAAAGGGCCATCCTAAAAAATTGTAAAAACCAGAAATGCAGGACAGGCCATGGAGAACAGGGAGCCTTTATACGCTGATGGGCAGTGTGTGAACTGCCAAGAGCCACTCTGGAGAAGTGTATGGTGGTTCCTAAATCATCTAAAAAACAGAGCTACAGAGCATAGGACACTTCCAATCATGGGAGTATATCTAGGGAAGTCTAAAAATCAACAAGACACAAGCACACCACAGTTTAGGGCTACTCTGTTTACAAGAACCTCAACTTCAGTACACCTTAAATATCCCAGGAAAGAGAACAATGGATAAAGAAGATGTGGTACTTATGTACAATGGAATATCTCTTCACCATGAAATCAATGTAATAAGGCTAGTAGAAGGATAAAGAGTGGATTTAGGTCCGATAATACTACTTGAAATAAGTCAAACAGAAAAAGAAACATATCATAAGATATCACTTATAGAGGGAGGGTAAATATGGCTGCACAAGAAATGAATTACAGAACAGAACAGTGTCTCACATTTAGAAAACACACTTATGTCAGCTTAAGGGGAAAGGAGAGGTGGGGTGATGCATAAAACCAGAGTTTGAAATTAGCACAGATACCGTTCAATAAACCAAATAGGTATTAGACAAGATCTACACCTTGCTCAATGAACTGGCCTCAACACACCCTATACACCGCAGAGAAATATATCTGAGTAATAAGAATCTTAAAACCCATGTATTGATATATCTCCATAAGGGAATCAAGTGTGTGCAGAGCGGCACAAACACAGCAGTGAAAATGAGCTAAACCCCATTATAGAAATAAATTTTAAAAACAAAACGCTGAAACAATGAAAGAGAGAAAAATTCTTACAAAATTCGCTCAGGGGCTGTGATGCAACCTGGATTGACCACATATAAACCCACAGCTGGATAAGACATAAGGCTGGACACTTGGGGCTGAGAGGATTGGTGAGCTTTGGTGAGCAACTGCCGAAAGTTTAATGCAATACTTCATGCTACTCATTCCAAGGGTCCCAACACTCCAGGTTGAAGGGAATCTTCCTACAGCTAAACCATGCTTGGGAAACCCAGCGACTGGTATACCATATGATCGGGAAAGGTTTCTAAAACACACCTCATTTTTGCTCTCCTGGGGCTCCGGATCGACATTCCAGCCACTTTACTAACAACATCCCCACATGGAGAGTCAATGCCTTTAAGTTCTGGTATCGCACAGTCTGCAGTTAGTGCGGAGGATGAATGGGAATAGGGGGAACCAGTGAGAAACTAGCTGTAGCGGTTTCAATGGGCACATGTCACTCTAATTTCACATCAGTAAGAAGAATTAACCAAAGGCACAGCAAGGTGCCCCAGAAGAAGAATAGAGCTTCAAGGAATCCTGTGGTTATGGGGCAAGATCACAAAAATAAGAGCTGAAAAATGGAGCTAAGGGCCACTGCAATTCAAAAAACCTGCAGAGTTATAAAGGCCAACTATTTTCAAAAAATATATTGAGGTAAGGCTATGAAGAAGCATTGAAAGCAAGGCAGAATTGCAGGAAACCGATTTCAGGAGGTACACTGGAATTGCATTGAAAACATATGAAGAGAGTCAGAACCTCGACAGTGATGCACTTCGCCAAAAAGGGCGTAAGCAAGCGTAAGCAAGGAGTAGGAAGCTACTCCTTGCTCAACGAAATGGACTCAACACCCCATATTCAACGCCTAGGAATATACCTGACTAGTAAGAATCATAAAAGCTATGGATTTATATATCTCTGTAAGAGAATCAAAGTGTGTACAGTGGCATTAAAGCAGTGAAAATCAGCTAAATCCCATATTAAAAATAAATTTCTTAAACAAAACACAATGACAGTGAAATAGAGAGCAATACTTAAGTAATTCATTCAAGGCTTCTGAGGCAACCTGCATTACCATATCTACACCCAGAGCTGGGTGACACATAAGGCTGGACACTTGGGGCTCATAAGATTGGTGAGGTTCGGTGAGCAAATGCAGACCCTTTGAAGTCATATTGCATGGTACCCATTCCATGGGTCTCAACTCTCCAGGTTTAAGGGATTCTTCCTTCAGCTAAAACATGCATGTGGAACCCAGAGTATGATCCACCGTGTGATCGAGAAACGTGTTCAAATGTGTCTCACTTTTCGTTCCCTGGTACTCGGGTGCAACATTCCAGACGCTTTACTAACACTCTCCTCACTTGGAGAGTGAGTGCCTTTAACCTCCTGTTTGGCCCAGTTTGCAATTTCTGCGGAAGATGAACAGGAATAGGGAGAACCAATGAGAGACTAGCTGGAGGTGTCTGGACTGGCAAATTTAACTCTCATTTCCCACCAGGAAGAGGAATTAACCAAAGGCTCAGCATGCCGTGCCGGAACCAGATTAGGGCCTGAAGCAATCCTGCGGTGTTGCGGCCAGCTCACAAGAAAGCGAGTTGAAGAAAGGAGCTCAGGGGCACTGTAATTCACAAACCTGCAGATTTATAAATGACAGCTATTGTCCAAAAATATACTGAAGTAGGGCTGCCAAGAGGACTTGAATGCGGGGCAGAATTGCAGGAAACCGATTTCAGGAGGAATCGGAATTGGATTGCATTTAAAACACAGGAAAAGAGGCAGAACGTCGACAATGATGCACTTGGCCAAAAAGGGCGTATGCGTTTTTTCCTGAATATATTCAGGAAAAAACGATTACGCCCTTTTTGGCCAACCAAGCAAGCTTGCAAAGGAAATCTGCACTACAATGAAGTCTCACTTCCCCCCGGTCAAAAGGGCCATCTGAAAAAAGTGTAAAATCCAGAAAGGCAGGACAGGCCATGGAGAACTGGGAGCATTGTTATGCTGATGGGCGGGATGTAAATTGCCAGCAGCCGCTCTGTAGAAGTGTATGGTGTTTCCTGAAACATCTAAAAAACAAAGCAACAGAGCCTAGGGCACTTCCACTTATGGTCCTATAGCTTAGGGAAATTAAAATCAAAAAGACACAGCCACCCCAAAATTTGGGACGGCTCTTTTTACAGGAATCTCTTCTGCGGCACAAGTTAAATATCCCAGAGAGCAAATAATGGATAAAGAAGTTGCGGTACTTATGTACAACAGAATACCACTCAGCAATGAAATCTATGTCACCAGGCCCGTACCAGCATAATGAGTGGATTGAGGCACGATGATTCTAAGTGAAATAAGTCACACAGAAAAAGAAACATCATAAGGTATCACTAATACACGGAATGTGAACTTGGCTACACATGAACTGAATTACAAAACAGAACAGGGTCTCAAATTTAGAAAACCAACTTATGCTTGCTTAAGGGGGAAGGTGAGTTGGGGTGCTGCATAAAAGCAGAGTTTGAAATTAGCACAGATACCGTTCCATAAGCCAAATATGTAATAGACAAGACCTACCCCTTGCTCAACGAAATGGATTCAACAATGAGGTATCACCTCACACCTGGTAGAATAGGCATCATTGAAAATCTACAAACAAAAAATGCTGGAAAGGGTGTGGAGAAAAGGAACCCTCTTCCACTATTGTTGGGAATATAAATTGATACAGTCATTATGGAGAACAATATGGAATTTCTTAAGAAACTAACAATAGAATTACCATATGATACAGCAATCCCAGTACTGGACATATACCCAGACAAAACCATAAATCCAAAAGAGTCATTCACCGCAATGTTCATTGCATCACTATTTACAATATCGAGGTAATGGAAGCAACCTAAATGCCCACAGACAGACGAATGCATAAAGCTGTGGTACATATATAAAATGGAATATTACTAAGCCATGAAAAGGAATGAAATTGGGTCATTTGTAGAGACGTCGATGGATCTAGAGACTGTCATACAGAGTGAAGTAAGTCAGAAAGAGAAAAACAAATCTTGTATATTCATGCATATATGTGGAACCTAGAAAAACTGTACAGATTAACCATTTTGCAAGGCATAAATAGAGCAACAGATGTAGACAACAAACGTATGGACAACAAGGGGGGAAAGCTGTTGGGGGGGTGGTGGTGGGAGGAGTTGAGAGACTGGGATTGGCATGTATACATTTATATGTATAAAATAGATAACCAATAAGAACATGCTGTATAAAAATATAAAATAAAATTCAAAATTAAAAAGAAATAAAATTTAAAAAATAAAACAGAAAAAACAATTATTCCCTGCACATACATGTATTCATATGAATAAATTATTTCCATGCTTATATCTGTAAATACAAAAAAGAGGAATAAAATCTACCTTGAACCAAAAACGAAAAAGAGAAAAAAACACAGAACCCACCAGTTCCACAGAGGAAAACCGTATCAGGGCACTTGCTCCAGTTGTAAACAATTCTGAAGTTGGTCAGTGGTGGGGAATCGTCTCCCATTCAGCCAGCAGCCCCCACGCAACAAGCGTCCTCATTGCAAAGCTGGGGCACCGTGCCGAGGCATCTGTGAGTAAACGTGAGCTGAGCCCCAGGCCAGTTGCTTGCTGAACTATTCCCACCCGTCCCAGGTAAAACACCTGAATATATACAAGGACTTGAAAGCCTAGAGGAAGGGCCATAGAGCCACACGAGTGACAGCATGCCGGCCGACTTGGTGCCTGCAGGCCAGCCAGGATGGTCCTGGCCCTGGGTGCTCTTCTGGAAGATTTCCATTTCCCTGCCTGAGATACCCGTCCTGTCCCTGCCCCCACTGCTTTTTTCCTTCCTCGCCTCTGCCCAGGGAGAAATTCCAGCAGCAGGTATGGGTGACACATCCTCTTCTTTAGCAGGTGGCAGCCTGGCAACTGCTGCAGAAAGTCCAGCAGAGCCCCACTCACACTGGGCCACCCACAAAGCCGTGGCCTCTCACTCCCTCCCACCAGCCCAGCCCCGAGACTGCTGACAGGGCAGAGAAAATGGTGTCAGGCACGGCTGCAGGGGCTCTTGCCGCCTGGAGTGGTATTTATATTGATCTCAACCCAGGCACACCTGGGGAGGGCTGGCCGGCACGGTAAGGCTGCCCAGGTCAGACAATCATCACCCCTCAGGGGCTCACAGTTGCAGAAAATGGAACTTGCTGAACCGGCCAGGTCCAAGGAACAGGTGTGGGCTCCTGAGAGTCAGGATAGACAAGGGGCTGCAGCTTTGGCTTGTTTTCTAATCATTTTATCTGGCCCATGAGTGGGAGACAACTTCAAGAAAACCCTCTCCTAATGAGAGGAACCCAGGAGTCAGGGAGAGGAGGGGTGGGTGGTGGTTGGAGACAGAGGCCTGGTGCCCCGGGTGCAGTGGAAGTCTCTGGAAGACCAGGTGGAGGGAGGCCTCACGGAGTGATGCCCAGGGTCACAGACCTGTCGCAGCTGCTGTTTGTTAGTTCAAGTCCTGCTCTGAGGTGCTCTGTGTCAGCTCTGAGCGACAGGTGAGCTGGGGGTGCTCTGCAATGAGGGCTATGTGCACGGTTCCTGTGTGCCCAGCCCTGCCACGGTACCTGCAAGGGTAGCTCTGTATCCTGGTAGGGGCCTGACCACGAGAGCCCCGTGGGCTGGGGTGGGGGTGGGGTACCTGCCCAGGTGAGCTCCATATTCTGGGATTGGTCTGACCACGAGAGCCCCATGGGCTGCTGGGGACCTGGTAAAGGATGTCAGGACAGTCAGTGAAGCCACCGAGGATATACCTCCAGTTGCTCCTAATTCCTACACCCTGCTGGTCATTCTACCAACCACCAGGACATGGTATTCTGTATTAGTCTTCAATGATGCCTTCTTTTGTATTCCATTAGTCCCAGAGTCACAAGAAATTTTGGCTTGTGAGTGGCAGGACTCAACATACAACTAAAACAATACTTCCGGGCCGTCTGGCCCCAAGGGTGCAAAAATTCCCACACCGTCTTTGGGGAAAGCATAGCTAAAGACCTAAAAGTTCTACCTCTGGAAAAGGAAACCCTCCTTCAATATGCAGACGACATTCTGATCGCCAGCCCTACTAAGGAGGCCTCTGAACTACCAAGCCAATAAAGGATAGAAGTTGTCCAAGAAAAAGCTCAAATATCACAGACTGCGGTGACCTGCCTGGGCTTCATTCTCACAGAAGGTCAGAGAAGCCCATCCCAGGAAAGGGAAGAAACCATTTTCAGCCTTACCCCTTTCTAAAACTAGAAGACAGCTTAGGGGTTCCTGGGGAGGCCAGGGTTTGCTGCTTCTGGATCCCTAACTACAGTCTACTAGCTGGGCCTCTATATGAAACACTGAAAGGAAAAGATGATGATCCTTTTGAATAGAATCCAGAAGTGGCCTTTCAAGAATGGAAAGAGCAGTCAATTCAGACCCTTGCCCTGGAACTCCCTAATTTAGCTAAACCCTTTGACCTTTACATTCCCGGTGAAAGGTGAATCGCCATTGGAGAATTAGTGCAAAAACTGGGACCACTTGAAATGGAACAATGCAAGAATGCCATCCAGGTAGGATAAACTACGGTCACCAAGGGGCTTGGCCCACTGCCACATCTGGCCAAGATACTGGCGGTATCTAAAAACCTGGAAATCAGCAGCCCAAAAGGCCACCTCCCTCCTAAGGGAAAAGGACCCCATGTGGTGATCCTAACCACCAACCATGCCCTGAAGTTGCAGGGTTCGCTCCGTGGGCACACCGACCTCGAGTGAGGAGGCCCTCCAACTCCAACATCCAGAGAGATAACCGGGGGCAACAGGGCACCATGACGACTCGTGTGAACATCACTTGACCTGGAGTTTCTCTCATAAAACAACAAGAGTGTGTCCCAAAAGAGTAGACTACTGCTTGCAGGACTTACTGCACCCAGAGGGGAGCTAATAATCTTGGCGGGGGAACAGTATACCACACTGTCACCATAGAAAAGCCTACAGACACCGTGCTGATGGTGGCCAATAAGACCGGCTGGACTCCTGTTTACTTCAAAAGGCTGTTGACTCAGTGGCCATCATGGTCCTTGATCACCACTGACCCTGGACTGTCTGGGAGTTGAGCGGGCAGGGCTCTGACACCTGGTGCTGTTTGTACGTTAATTCAGGGGCCTAATTGAAGAAAGCGCAGACTACTGGTCAGAGCATCTAGGCTGGCAGAAACGGTCAGCCTAAGGTGGCCGAACAAATGTGGGGCGGGGTGAAACCGGCCCCCACAGCGTCTCTGCACATCTCTTTCCTGGACCCTTAAAGGTCATTAGAATCTATAACACTTCCAATGCTGGTGCTCAGGTGGACGAGCAGGGAGGCAGGGGTCCTGGGGACAATCAACGTCACCGGGAGGCTGCTGGGGAGAAGCTCTGACCCTCGCCCCAGGGTATGAGGGCTCCCAACTCAGCACTCAGCAGTTACAGAAGAAGGGTCTGCACCCTCAGCACTCCAAGAATGAGGAACGGGACAAAAGGCAGAGGAGGGGTTTGTCCCCAGCAAAGCCCATTAAAAATCCCTGGGAGATAAAAATAGAATCTGGGCAATAAAGTCAAGTCTAACCTTTTTTATCCTTTGTGCTTTGTCTAATTTCACGTGCTCCTAGGGTCCCGCATGCAGAGGTTCCACACCCGGCACTTCAGACCAGATTTCCTAGTGCAGAATGGCTGGGTCGACACCTCAGCTCCTGGGGCCCAGTGCAGACTCCACGATATAGAGCCTGAGCTACAGCCAACCCGGCCCTCGAGAGCTCCGCCGCCTCCCTCCCTCCCACTGACTCTGACAGGATCTCTACACAGCAGCCCAGCCCACAGCCCACGGGGTAGTGCATGCTCTCACCTCTCCATTCTCTGATCAAAATATAAAGTTTCCTTTGCTTGTGAACCAAACTCAGTCTCGATCTGTTGGCCCCAATGACACTGGGCAGGGGGACACTTGTTGGGGTCCACTCTGGAGGATCAGTAACAGAAATTGAGACTATTGTAACCTCAATGAACAGATGTGTGAGCCAAACTGTAGTTAACATAGAACAGTGTATAAGGCTCGGGTAAAATAAGATGTTTCTAACACTTCCATTTGATATTTCCATCACTTTTTATAAGCAAGTTCAGTGAAAAGGTTTGTCTTATTTGTCAGGTCAATATTAGAGAAACGAAGTGATTTCTTTCCAAGGATGTACATCTAATAATCTTGGTTAAACCTTCAATCTTGTTTTAAATGCTTTTCCATTGAAAATGATACCTCTCTTTCAGCTCCCCCATTTCTGAGAAGTATAAAATCTTATAATTTATTATTACCAAAGGGGAAAGGTGGGAGGAGGGATAAATTAACAGTTTGGAATTAACACATACACACTGCTATGTATAAAATAGATCATCAACAAGGAACTACTGTATAGCACAGGGAACTACACTCAACATTTTGCAATAACCTATAAGGGGAAATAATCTGAAAAAGAATAGATATTTTTATTGACATCATCTATCAATGACAGTTAAAGTGTAGCCTAAGGGAAGCTGGTGGTGAGTGCTTCTGACCCTGAAGACTTCAATCATCTAAAGTTTGGACTCTGCCTACTTCCCAAGGCCCTTAATGAACATATGTGTAGCCGTAGCTTAAAAACTTCCCCAGTTTGGGTTTCGGGGAGACACTGATTTTGAAAAAGCCCTGGTGTTCTCCTTACATGAATGGGACTCTTCCTACTGCTAAAACATGTCTGTCACACCCAGAGGATGGTATACCGTCTGATCGGGAAGAGTTTGGAAAAGGCATCTCATCTCCTCATCTCCTGGTGCTCGGGTTCACCCCTCCAGCGTCTTTACTAACAGTCTCCCCACTTGGAGATGTCAGCACTGTCAACATCCTGTTGCGTACAGTTTGGAATTTGTCCAGAGGATGAAGCGGAAGGATGAGGAACAATGAGAGACAAGTCCTAGGTGTTCAGACAGGCACATGTCACTCTAATTTCCAATCAGGAAGACGAATTGACCAAAGGCTAGGGTTGCCCATGGAAACAGTATAGGGCTTGAGGAAATCCCGCTGCTTTGTGGCCAGTTCCCATAAACACAAGTTGAACAATGGAACTCAGGGGCAGTAAAATTCACAAAACTGCAGAGTTGAAAATATCCATCACTGAAAAATGTCTTGAGGAAAGTCAGAGAAAAGGACTTGTAAGCAAGGGAGAATGGCAGGAAAGGGATTTGAGGAGGTAGAAAGGACTCGCCATTAAGCACAAGAAAAGGAGCTGAACATTGCCAACATTGCAGTTGGCCAAAAAGGGTGTATGCGTTTTTTCTGTATATATTCAAGAAAAGGGCATACACTTTTTTAGCCAACCAAACAGGTGGGCACTGGAAGTCAATACTACAAAAGATATCACTTCGCATCAGTCAGAAGAGCCATCCTCATAAAGCGTAAACAACAGAAATGCAGGACAGGGCAACGAGAAGAGGGAGCCCTGTGAGACTTATAGTGGAAATGTATATTGCCAACGGCCATTCTGGAGAAGTGTATTGTGTTTACTAAAGCATCTAAAAAATGAGCTACAGAGCATAGGGCACTTGCACTCATGGGCGTATATCTTGGGAAAAACAAAAATCGAGAGGACACAGGCACCCCAATGTTTACCCCCTCTCTGTTTAAAAGATCCTCGACTAGGATATAACTTAAATGTCTCTGGAGGGAAAAAATGGATAGAGATGTGGTACTTAGGTAGAGTGGAATATTATTCAGCCTGGAAATCAATGAAATATGGCCAGTTGTAACAACTCCGGAGGAGTTACGTATGATCATTCTAAGTGACAGAATTCAAAAAGAAAAAGACACATATCATAAGATATCACTTAAAGGTGGAATCCAAAATGGCTACACATGAAATAAATTACAAAACAAAAACATAGTCAAATATGTAGAAAACACGCATAAGGCTGCTAAACGGGAAAGGTGGGGAGGGGTGAGGCATCATCCAGGAGGTTGAAATTAGCAAAGATACCATTCCAAATACCAAACTGATAATCAACAAGGCCTACACGGTAGCTAAAAGAACTGCACTCAGCACACTCAAGTCACCGGAAAAGAATATATACGACTGGTAAGAATCTGAAAAAGAATTTATTGATGTCTCTCTGTACGTGAATCAAGTGGATGTACAGCAGCAAGAAACAGAGCTTTGAAAATCAGCTGTAACCAATATAGTAATAAATTGAAAAAAATAAACGACAGAGAGACAGAGAAAACCTCTTACAACTTTTCCTCAGGGACGGTGATGCAACATGGATTGAACACATCTAGACCCACAGCAGGATGAGACATAAGGCTGGAAACTGTTTGCGCTAAGAGAAATGTGAGGTTGGGTGAGGAAATGCACACCCTTTAAAGTAATACTACCTGGTACCCATTCAATGGGTCCCAAATCTGCAGGTTCAAGGGATCTTCCTACAGCTAAAACATGCATGGAAAACCCAGAGGACTGTACACCATGTGATCGGGAGATGTGTCTAAAATGCACCTCATTTATCCTCTCCTGGTGCTCCTGTTCACCATTCCAGCCACGTTACTTAGAATCTCCCCACTTGGAGAATCAGCACATTTAAACTTCTGTTTCACACATTTTGCAAATTGTGAGGAGGATGAACGGGAAGAGGGGGAACCAATGAGAGAATAGTTGTAGGGGTTTGGACGGGCACATATCACTCTAATTTCCCATTAAGAATAAGAATTAAAGAAAGGCTCAGCCTGCCTCGCCGGAGCCAAAATAGGGCCTGAAGCAATCCTGCGGGTTTGAGGCCAGCTCACAAAAGAGCAACTTAAAAAATGGAGCTCAGGGTCACTGCAATTCACAAACCTGCAGAGTTATAAATGAAAACTAACGTCCAAAAATATGTTGAGGTAAGGCAAAGAAGAGGATCTGAATGCAAGACAGAATTGCAAGAAACAGATTTCAAGAGATAGATTGGACTCGTCTTTAACGCACATGAAAAGCGGCAGAATTTCGACAATGATGCAGTTGGCCCAAAAGGGCGTATGCGTTTTTTCCTGATTATATCCAGGAAAAAACGCATACGCACTTTATGGGCAACGAAGCAAGCAAGCAATGCAAATGTGCACAACAAAGAAGTCTCACTTCCCACCGGTCAAAAGGGCCATCCTAAAAAATTGTAAAAACCAGAAATGCAGGACAGGCCATGGAGAACAGGGAGCCTTTATACGCTGATGGGCAGTGTGTGAACTGCCGAGAGCCACTCTGGAGAAGTGTATGGTGGTTCCTAAATCATCTAAAAAACAGAGCTACAGAGCATAGGACACTTCCAATCATGGGAGTATATCTAGGGAAGTCTAAAAATCAACAAGACACAAGCACACCACAGTTTAGGGCTACTCTGTTTACAAGAACCTCAACTTCAGTACACCTTAAATATCCCAGGAAAGAGAACAATGGATAAAGAAGATGTGGTACTTATGTACAATGGAATATCTCTTCACCATGAAATCAATGTAATAAGGCTAGTAGAAGGATAAAGAGTGGATTTAGGTCCGATAATACTACTTGAAATAAGTCAAACAGAAAAAGAAACATATCATAAGATATCACTTATAGAGGGAGGGTAAATATGGCTGCACAAGAAATGAATTACAGAACAGAACAGTGTCTCACATTTAGAAAACACACTTATGTCAGCTTAAGGGGAAAGGAGAGGTGGGGTGATGCATAAAACCAGAGTTTGAAATTAGCACAGATACCATTCAATAAACCAAATAGGTATTAGACAAGATCTACACCTTGCTCAATGAACTGGCCTCAACACACCCTATACACCGCAGAGAAATATATCTGAGTAATAAGAATCTTAAAACCCATGTATTGATATATCTCCATAAGGGAATCAAGTGTGTGCAGAGCGGCACAAACACAGCAGTGAAAATGAGCTAAACCCCATTATAGAAATAAATTTTAAAAACAAAACGCTGAAACAATGAAAGAGAGAAAAATTCTTACAAAATTCGCTCAGGGGCTGTGATGCAACCTGGATTGACCACATATAAACCCACAGCTGGATAAGACATAAGGCTGGACACTTGGGGCTGAGAGGATTGGTGAGCTTTGGTGAGCAACTGCCGAAAGTTTAATGCAATACTTCATGCTACTCAGTCCAAGGGTCCCAACACTCCAGGTTGAAGGGAATCTTCCTACAGCTAAACCATGCTTGGGAAACCCAGCGACTGGTATACCATATGATCGGGAAAGGTTTCTAAAACGCACCTCATTTTTCCTCTCCTGGGGCTCCGGATCGACATTCCAGCCGCTTTACTAACAACATCCCCACATGGAGTCAATGCCTTTAAGTTCTGGTATCGCACAGTCTGCAGTTAGTGCAGAGGATGAATGGGAATAGGGGGAACCAGTGAGAAACTAGCTGTAGCGGTTTCAATGGGCACATGTCACTCTAATATCACATCAGTAAGAAGAATTAACCAAAGGCACAGCAAGGTGCCCCAGAAGAAAAATAGGGCTTCAAGGAATCCTGTGGTTATGGGGCAAGACCACAAAAATAAGAGCTGAAAAATGGAGCTAAGGGCCACTGCAATTCAAAAACCTGCAGAGTTATAAAGGCCAACTATTTTCAAAAAATATATTGAGGTAAGGCTATGAAGAGGCATTGAAAGCAAGGCAGAATTGCAGGAAACCGATTTCAGGAGGTAGACTGGAATTGCATTGAAAGCATAGGAAAGAGGCAGAACGTCCACAATGATGCACTTGGCCAAAAAGGGCGTATGCGTTTTTTCCTGAATATATTCAGGAAAAAACGCATACGCCCTTTTTGGCCAACCAAGCAAGCTTGCAAAGGAAATCTGCACTACAATGAAGTCTCACTTCCCCCCGGTCAAAAGGGCCATCTGAAAAAAGTGTAAAATCCAGAAAGGCAGGACAGGCCATGGAGAACTGGGAGCCTTGTTATGCTGATGGGCGGGATGTAAATTGCCAACAGCCACTCTGGAGAAGTGTATGGTGTTTCCTGAAACATCTAAAAAACAAAGCAACAGAGCCTAGGGCACTTCCACTTATGGTCCTATAGCTTAGGGAAATTAAAATCAAAAAGACACAGCCACCCCAAAGTTTGGGACGGCTCTGTTTACAAGAACCTCGTTTACGGTACAAGTTCAATATCGCAGAAAGTGAAAAATGGATAAAGAAGCTTGTGGTACTTACGTACAATGCAATATCACTCAGCAATGAAATCTATGTCATCAGGCCCGTAGCAGCATAATGAGTGGATTCAGGTACGATGATTCTAACTGAAATAAGTCACACAGAAAAAGAAACATCATAAGATATCACTAATACACGGAATGTAAACTTGGCTACACAGGAACTGAATTACAAAACAGAACAGGGTCTCAAATTTAGAAAACCAACTTATGCTTGCTTAAGGGGAAAGGTGAGTTGGGGTGCTGCATAAAACCAGAGATTGAAATGAGCACAGATAAAGTTCCTTAAGCCAAATATGGAATAGACAAGAGCTACTCCTTGCTCAACGAAATGGACTCAACACCCCATATTAAACGCCTAAGAATGTACCTGACTAGTAAGTATCTTAAAACCTATGGATTGCTATGTCTCCGAAAGAGAATCAAGCGTGTGTACAGGGGCATAAACGCAGCAGTGATAGGATTGGAGAGGTTCGGTGAGCAAATGAAGACCCTTTGAAGTCATATTGCATGGTACCCATTCCACGGGTCTCAACTCTCCAGGTTTAAGGTATTCTTCCTTCAGCTAAAACATGCATGTGGAACCCAGAGTATGATCAACCGTGTGATCGGGAGACGTGTTCAAATATGTCTCAGTTTTCCTCCCCTGGTACTCGGGTGCAACATTCCAGACGCTTTACTAACACTCTCCCGACTTGGAGAGTCAGTGCCTTTAACCTCCTGTTTGGCCCAGTTTGCAATTTCTGCGGAAGATGAACAGGAATAGGGAGAACCAATGAGAGACTAGCTGGAGGTGTCTGGACGGGCAAATTTAACTCTCATTTCCCACCAGGAAGAGGAATTAACCAAAGGCTCAGCGTGCCGTGCCGGAACCAGATTAGGGCCTGAAGCCATCCTGCGGTGTTGCGGCCAGCTCACAAGAAAGCGAGTTGAAGAAAGGAGCTCAGGGGCACTGTAATTCACAAACCTGCAGAGTTATAAATGACAGCTATCGTCCAAAAATATACTGAAGTAAGGCTGCCAAGAGGACTTGAAAGCGGGGCAGAATTGCAGGAAACCGATTTCAGGAGGTAGACTGGAATTGCATTGAAAGCATAGGAAAAGAGGCAGAACGTCCACAATGATGCACTTGGCCAAAAAGGGCGTATGCGTTTTTTCCTGAATATATTCAGGAAAAAACGCATACGCCCTTTTTGGCCAACCAAGCAAGCTTGCAAAGGAAATCTGCACTACAATGAAGTCTCACTTCCCCCCGGTCAAAAGGGCCATCTGAAAAAAGTGTAAAATCCAGAAAGGCAGGACAGGCCATGGAGAACTGGGAGCCTTGTTATGCTGATGGGCGGGATGTAAATTGCCAACAGACACTCGGGAGAAGTGTATGGTGTTTCCTGAAACATCTAAAAAACAAAGCAACAGAGCCTAGGGCACTTCCACTTATGGTCCTATAGCTTAGGGAAATTAATATCAAAAAGACACAGCAACCCCAAAATTTGGGACGGCTCTTTTTACAGGAATCTCTTCTACGGCACAAGTTAAATATCCCAGAGAGCAAATAATGGATAAAGAAGTTGCGGTACTTATGTACAACAGAATACCACTCAGCAATGAAATCTATGTCACCAGGCCCGTACCAGCATAATGAGTGGATTGAGGCACGATGATTCTAAGTGAAATAAGTCACACAGAAAAAGAAACATCATAAGGTATCACTAATACACGGAATGTGAACTTGGCTACACATGAACTGAATTACAAAACAGAACAGGGTCTCAAGTTTAGAAAACCAACTTATGCCTGCTTAAGGGGGAAGGTGAGTTGGGGTGCTGCATAAAAGCAGAGTTTGAAATTAGCACAGATACCGTTCCATAAGCCAAATATGTAATAGACAAGAGCTACCCCTTGCTCAACGAAATGGATTCAACAATGAGGTATCACCTCACACCTGGTAGAATAGGCATCATTGAAAATCTACAAACAAAAAATGCTGGAAAGGGTGTGGAGAAAAGGAACCCTCTTCCACTATTGTTGGGAATATAAATTGATACAGTCATTATGGAGAACAATATGGAATTTCTTAAGAAACTAACAATAGAATTACCATATGATACAGCAATCCCAGTACTGGACATATACCCAGACAAAACCATAAATCAAAAAGAGTCATTCACCGCAATGTTCATTGCATCACTATTTACAATATCGAGGTAATGGAAGCAACCTAAATGCCCACAGACAGACGAATGCATAAAGCTGTGGTACATATATAAAATGGAATATTACTAAGCCATGAAAAGGAATGAAATTGGGTCATTTGTAGAGACGTCGATGGATCTAGAGACTGTCATACAGAGTGAAGTAAGTCAGAAAGAGAAAAACAAATCTTGTATATTCATGCATATATGTGGAACCTAGAAAAACTGTACAGATTAACCATTTTGCAAGGCATAAATAGAGCAACAGATGTAGACAACAAACGTATGGACAACAAGGGGGGAAAGCTGTTGGGGGGGTGGTGGTGGGAGGAGTTGAGAGACTGGGATTGGCATGTATACATTTATATGTATAAAATAGATAACCAATAAGAACCTGCTGTATAAAAATATAAAATAAAATTCAAAATTAAAAAGAAATAAAATTTAAAAAATAAAACAGAAAAAACAATTATTCCCTGCACATACATGTATTTATATGAATAAATTATTTCCATGCTTATATCTGTAAATACAAAAAAGAGGAATAAAATCTACCTTGAACCAAAAACGAAAAAGAGAAAAAAAACACAGAACCCACCAGTTACACAGAGGAAAACCGTATCAGGGCACTTGCTCCAGTTGTAAACAATTCTGAAGTTGGTCAGTGGTGGGGAATCGTCTCCCATTCAGCCAGCAGCCCCCACGCAACAAGCGTCCTCATTGCAAAGCTGGGGCACCGTGCCGAGGCATCTGTGAGTAAACGTGAGCTGAGCCCCAGGCCAGTTGCTGCTGAACTATTCCCACCCGTCCCAGGTAAAACACCTGAATATATACAAGGACTTGAAAGCCTAGAGGAAGGGCCATAGAGCCACACGAGTGACAGCATGCCGGCCGACTTGGTGCCTGCAGGCCAGCCAGGATGGTCCTGGCCCTGGGTGCTCTTCTGGAAGATTTCCATTTCCCTGCCTGAGATACCCGTCCTGTCCCTGCCCCCACTGCTTTTTTCCTTCCTCACCTCTGCCCAGGGAGAAATTCCAGCAGCAGGTATGGGTGACACATCCTCTTCTTTAGCAGGTGGCAGCCTGGCAACTGCTGCAGAAAGTCCAGCAGAGCCCCACTCACACTGGGCCACCCACAAAGCCGTGGCCTCTCACTCCCTCCCACCAGCCCAGCCCCGAGACTGCTGACAGGGCAGAGAAAATGGCGTCAGGCACGGCTGCAGGGGCTCTTGCTGCCTGGAGTGGTATTTATATTGATCTCAACCCAGGCACACCTGGGGAGGGCTGGCCGGCACGGTAAGGCTGCCCAGGTCAGCCAATCATCACCCCTCAGGGGCTCACAGTTGCAGAAAATGGAACTTGCTGAACCGGCCAGGTCCAAGGAACAGGTGTGGGCTCCTGAGAGTCAGGATAGACAAGGGGCTGCAGCTTTGGCTTGTTTTCTAATCATTTTATCTGGCCCATGAGTGGGAGACAACTTCAAGAAAACCCTCTCCTAATGAGAGGAACCCAGGAGTCAGGGAGAGGAGGGGTGGGTGGTGGTTGGAGACAGAGGCCTGGTGCCCCGGGTGCAGTGGAAGTCTCTGGAAGACCAGGTGGAGGGAGGCCTCACGGAGTGATGCCCAGGGTCACAGACCTGTCGCAGCTGCTGTTTGTTAGTTCAAGTCCTGCTCTGAGGTGCTCTGTGTCAGCTCTGAGCGACAGGTGAGCTGGGGGTGCTCTGCAATGAGGGCTATGTGCACGGTTCCTGTGTGCCCAGCCCTGCCACGGTACCTGCAAGGGTAGCTCTGTATCCTGGGAGGGGCCTGACCACGAGAGCCCCGTGGGCTGGGGTGGGGGTGGGGTACCTGCCCAGGTGAGCTCCATATTCTGGGATTGGTCTGACCACGAGAGCCCCATGGGCTGCTGGGGACCTGGTAAAGGATGTCAGGACAGTCAGTGAAGCCACCGAGGATATACCTCCAGTTGCTCCTAATTCCTACACCCTGCTGGTCATTCTACCAACCACCAGGACATGGTATTCTGTATTAGTCTTCAATGATGCCTTCTTTTGTATTCCATTAGTCCCAGAGTCACAAGAAATTTTGGCTTGTGAGTGGCAGGACTCAACATACAACTAAAACAATACTTCCGGGCCGTCTGGCCCCAAGGGTGCAAAAATTCCCACACCATCTTTGGGGAAAGCTTAGCTAAAGACCTAAAAGTTCTACCTCTGGAAAAGGAAACCCTCCTTCAATATGCAGACGACATTCTGATCACCAGCCCTACTAAGGAGGCCTCTGAACTACCAAGCCAATAAAGGATAGAAGTTGTCCAAGAAAAAGCTCAAATATCACAGACTGCGGTGACCTGCCTGGGCTTCATTCTCACAGAAGGTCAGAGAAGCCCATCCCAGGAAAGGGAAGAAACCATTTTCAGCCTTACCCCTTTCTAAAACTAGAAGACAGCTTAGGGGTTCCTGGGGAGGCCAGGGTTTGCTGCTTCTGGATCCCTAACTACAGTCTACTAGCTGGGCCTCTATATGAAACACTGAAAGGAAAAGATGATGATCCTTTTGAATAGAATCCAGAAGTGGCCTTTCAAGAATGGAAAGAGCAGTCAATTCAGACCCTTGCCCTGGAACTCCCTAATTTAGCTAAACCCTTTGACCTTTACATTCCCGGTGAAAGGTGAATCGCCATTGGAGAATTAGTGCAAAAACTGGGACCACTTGAAATGGAACAATGCAAGAATGCCATCCAGGTAGGATAAACTACGGTCACTAAGGGGCTTGGCCCACTGCCACATCTGGCCAAGATACTGGCGGTATCTAAAAACCTGGAAATCAGCAGCCCAAAAGGCCACCTCCCTCCTAAGGGAAAAGGACCCCACGTGGTGATCCTAACCACCAACCATGCCCTGAAGTTGCAGGGTTCGCTCCGTGGGCACACCGACCTCGAGTGAGGAGGCCCTCCAACTCCAACATCCAGAGAGATAACCGGGGGCAACAGGGCACCATGACGACTCGTGTGAACATCACTTGACCTGGAGTTTCTCTCATAAAACAACAAGAGTGTGTCCCAAAAGAGTAGACTACTGCTTGCAGGACTTACTGCACCCAGAGGGGAGCTAATAATCTTGGCGGGGGAACAGTATACCACACTGTCACCATAGAAAAGCCTACAGACACCGTGATGATGGTGGCCAATAAGACCGGCTGGACTCCTGTTTACTTCAAAAGGCTGTTGACTCAGTAGCCATCATGGTCCTTGATCACCACTGACCCTGGACTGTCTGGGAGTTGAGCGGGCAGGGCTCTGACACCTGGTGCTGTTTGTACGTTAATTCAGGGGCCTAATTGAAGAAAGCGCAGACTACTGGTCAGAGCATCTAGGCTGGCAGAGACGGTCAGCCTAAGGTGGCCGAACAAATGTGGGGCGGGGTGAAACCGGCCCCCACAGCGTCTCTGCACATCTCTTTCCTGGACCCTTAAAGGTCATTAGAATCTATAACACTTCCAATGCTGGTGCTCAGGTGGACGAGCAGGGAGGCAGGGGTCCTGGGGACAATCAACGTCACCGGGAGGCTGCTGGGGAGAAGCTCTGACCCTCGCCCCAGGGTATGAGGGCTCCCAACTCAGCACTCAGCAGTTACAGAAGAAGGGTCTGCACCCTCAGCACTCCAAGAATGAGGAACGGGACAAAAGGCAGAGGAGGGGTTTGTCCCCAGCAAAGCCCATTAAAAATCCCTGGGAGATAAAAATAGAATCTGGGCAATAAAGTCAAGTCTAACCTTTTTTATCCTTTGTGCTTTGTCTAATTTCACGTGCTCCTAGGGTCCCGCATGCAGAGGTTCCACACCCGGCACTTCAGACCAGATTTCCTAGTGCAGAATGGCTGGGTCGACACCTCAGCTCCTGGGGCCCAGTGCAGACTCCACGATATAGAGCCTGAGCTACAGCCAACCCGGCCCTCGAGAGCTCCGCCGCCTCCCTCCCTCCCACTGACTCTGACAGGATCTCTACACAGCAGCCCAGCCCACAGCCCACGGGGTAGTGCATGCTCTCACCTCTCCATTCTCTGATCAAAATATAAAGTTTCCTTTGCTTGTGAACCAAACTCAGTCTCGATCTGTTGGCCCCAATGACACTGGGCAGGGGGACACTTGTTGGGGTCCACTCTGGAGGATCAGTAACAGAAATTGAGACTATTGTAACCTCAATGAACAGATGTGTGAGCCAAACTGTAGTTAACATAGAACAGTGTATAAGGCTCGGGTAAAATAAGATGCTTTTAACACTTCCATTTGATATTTCCATCACTTTTTATAAGCAAGTTCAGTGAAAAGGTTTGTCTTATTTGTCAGGTCAATATTAGAGAAACGAAGTGATTTCTTTCCAAGGATGTACATCTAATAATCTTGGTTAAACCTTCAATCTTGTTTTAAATGCTTTTCCATTGAAAATGATACCTCTCTTTCAGCTCCCCCATTTCTGAGAAGTATAAAATCTTATAATTTATTATTACCAAAGGGGAAAGGTGGGAGGAGGGATAAATTAACAGTTTGGAATGAACACATACACACTGCTATGTATAAAATAGATCATCAACAAGGAACTACTGTATAGCACAGGGAACTACACTCAACATTTTGCAATAACCTATAAGGGGAAATAATCTGAAAAAGAATAGATATTTTTATTGACATCATCTATCAATGACAGTTAAAGTGTAGCCTAAGGGAAGCTGGTGGTGAGTGCTTCTGACCCTGAAGACTTCAATCATCTAAAGTTTGGACTCTGCCTACTTCCCAAGGCCCTTAATGAACATATGTGTAGCCGTAGCTTAAAAACTTCCCCAGTTTGGGTTTCGGGGAGACACTGATTTTGAAAAAGCCCTGGTGTTCTCCTTACATGAATGGGACTCTTCCTACTGCTAAAACATGTCTGTCACACCCAGAGGATGGTATACCGTCTGATCGGGAAGAGTTTGGAAAAGGCATCTCATCTCCTCATCTCCTGGTGCTCGGGTTCACCCCTCCAGCGTCTTTACTAACAGTCTCCCCACTTGGAGATGTCAGCACTGTCAACATCCTGTTGCGTACAGTTTGGAATTTGTCCAGAGGATGAAGCGGAAGGATGAGGAACAATGAGAGACAAGTCCTAGGTGTTCAGACAGGCACATGTCACTCTAATTTCCAATCAGGAAGACGAATTGACCAAAGGCTAGGGTTGCCCATGGAAACAGTATAGGGCTTGAGGAAATCCCGCTGCTTTGTGGCCAGTTCCCATAAACACGAGTTGAACAATGGAACTCAGGGGCAGTAAAATTCACAAAACTGCAGAGTTGAAAATATCCATCACTGAAAAATGTCTTGAGGAAAGTCAGAGAAAAGGACTTGTAAGCAAGGGAGAATGGCAGGAAAGGGATTTGAGGAGGTAGAAAGGACTCGCCATTAAGCACAAGAAAAGGAGCTGAACATTGCCAACATTGCAGTTGGCCAAAAAGGGTGTATGCGTTCTTTTCTGTATATATTCAAGAAAAGGGCATACACTTTTTTAGCCAACCAAACAGGTGGGCACTGGAAGTCAATACTACAAAAGATATCAACTCCAGTCAGTCCTAAAGCCTACACCATGCAGGTCATTCACAGAAACCAGGACATGGTATTCGAGTATTAGCCCAATGAGCCTTCTTTTGAATTGTATTATTCCCAGCACAAAAATTTTGGCTTGTGAGTGGCAGGACTCAAATACATCTAAAACAATACTTCGAGCGGGGCAGGTGCAAAAATGGGCACACCATCTTTGGGAAAAGCTTAGCTAAAGACCTAAAAGTCTACCTCTGGAAAATGGATAACCCTCTCTATTTAGAAACATTCCTCGCCAGGATATACTAAATGGCCTCTGAACTACCAAAATAAAGGATAGAAGTTGTCCAAGAAAAAGTCAAATATTACTGCGGTCAGCCTGGGCTTCAATGAAATAAGGTCAGAAACACATCCCAGGAAAGGGAAAGAAACCATTTTCAGCCTTACCCCTTTCTAAAACTAGAAGACAGCTTAGGGGTTCCTGGGGAGGCCAGGGTTTGCTGCTTCTGGATCCCTAACTACAGTCTACTAGCTGGGCCTCTATATGAAACACTGAAAGGAAAAGATGATGATCCTTTTGAATAGAATCCAGAAGTGGCCTTTCAAGAATGGAAAGAGCAGTCAATTCAGACCCTTGCCCTGGAACTCCCTAATTTAGCTAAACCCTTTGACCTTTACATTCCCGGTGAAAGGTGAATCGCCATTGGAGAATTAGTGCAAAAACTGGGACCACTTGAAATGGAACAATGCAAGAATGCCATCCAGGTAGGATAAACTACGGTCACTAAGGGGCTTGGCCCACTGCCACATCTGGCCAAGATACTGGCGGTATCTAAAAACCTGGAAATCAGCAGCCCAAAAGGCCACCTCCCTCCTAAGGGAAAAGGACCCCACGTGGTGATCCTAACCACCAACCATGCCCTGAAGTTGCAGGGTTCGCTCCGTGGGCACACCGACCTCGAGTGAGGAGGCCCTCCAACTCCAACATCCAGAGAGATAACCGGGGGCAACAGGGCACCATGACGACTCGTGTGAACATCACTTGACCTGGAGTTTCTCTCATAAAACAACAAGAGTGTGTCCCAAAAGAGTAGACTACTGCTTGCAGGACTTACTGCACCCAGAGGGGAGCTAATAATCTTGGCGGGGGAACAGTATACCACACTGTCACCATAGAAAAGCCTACAGACACCGTGATGATGGTGGCCAATAAGACCGGCTGGACTCCTGTTTACTTCAAAAGGCTGTTGACTCAGTAGCCATCATGGTCCTTGGTCACCACTGACCCTGGACTGTCTGGGAGTTGAGCGGGCAGGGCTCTGACACCTGGTGCTGTTTGTACGTTAATTCAGGGGCCTAATTGAAGAAAGCGCAGACTACTGGTCAGAGCATCTAGGCTGGCAGAGACGGTCAGCCTAAGGTGGCCGAACAAATGTGGGGCGGGGTGAAACCGGCCCCCACAGCGTCTCTGCACATCTCTTTCCTGGACCCTTAAAGGTCATTAGAATCTATAACACTTCCAATGCTGGTGCTCAGGTGGACGAGCAGGGAGGCAGGGGTCCTGGGGACAATCAACGTCACCGGGAGGCTGCTGGGGAGAAGCTCTGACCCTCGCCCCAGGGTATGAGGGCTCCCAACTCAGCACTCAGCAGTTACAGAAGAAGGGTCTGCACCCTCAGCACTCCAAGAATGAGGAACGGGACAAAAGGCAGAGGAGGGGTTTGTCCCCAGCAAAGCCCATTAAAAATCCCTGGGAGATAAAAATAGAATCTGGGCAATAAAGTCAAGTCTAACCTTTTTTATCCTTTGTGCTTTGTCTAATTTCACGTGCTCCTAGGGTCCCGCATGCAGAGGTTCCACACCCGGCACTTCAGACCAGATTTCCTAGTGCAGAATGGCTGGGTCGACACCTCAGCTCCTGGGGCCCAGTGCAGACTCCACGATATAGAGCCTGAGCTACAGCCAACCCGGCCCTCGAGAGCTCCGCCGCCTCCCTCCCTCCCACTGACTCTGACAGGATCTCTACACAGCAGCCCAGCCCACAGCCCACGGGGTAGTGCATGCTCTCACCTCTCCATTCTCTGATCAAAATATAAAGTTTCCTTTGCTTGTGAACCAAACTCAGTCTCGATCTGTTGGCCCCAATGACACTGGGCAGGGGGACACTTGTTGGGGTCCACTCTGGAGGATCAGTAACAGAAATTGAGACTATTGTAACCTCAATGAACAGATGTGTGAGCCAAACTGTAGTTAACATAGAACAGTGTATAAGGCTCGGGTAAAATAAGATGTTTTTAACACTTCCATTTGATATTTCCATCACTTTTTATAAGCAAGTTCAGTGAAAAGGTTTGTCTTATTTGTCAGGTCAATATTAGAGAAACGAAGTGATTTCTTTCCAAGGATGTACAGCTAATAATCTTGGTTAAACCTTCAATCTTGTTTTAAATGCTTTTCCATTGAAAATGATACCTCTCTTTCAGCTCCCCCATTTCTGAGAAGTATAAAATCTTATAATTTATTATTACCAAAGGGGAAAGGTGGGAGGAGGGATAAATTAACAGTTTGGAATGAACACATACACACTGCTATGTATAAAATAGATCATCAACAAGGAACTACTGTATAGCACAGGGAACTACACTCAACATTTTGCAATAACCTATAAGGGGAAATAATCTGAAAAAGAATAGATATTTTTATTGACATCATCTATCAATGACAGTTAAAGTGTAGCCTAAGGGAAGCTGGTGGTGAGTGCTTCTGACCCTGAAGACTTCAATCATCTAAAGTTTGGACTCTGCCTACTTCCCAAGGCCCTTAATGAACATATGTGTAGCCGTAGCTTAAAAACTTCCCCAGTTTGGGTTTCGGGGAGACACTGATTTTGAAAAAGCCCTGGTGTTCTCCTTACATGAATGGGACTCTTCCTACTGCTAAAACATGTCTGTCACACCCAGAGGATGGTATACCGTCTGATCGGGAAGAGTTTGGAAAAGGCATCTCATCTCCTCATCTCCTGGTGCTCGGGTTCACCCCTCCAGCGTCTTTACTAACAGTCTCCCCACTTGGAGATGTCAGCACTGTCAACATCCTGTTGCGTACAGTTTGGAATTTGTCCAGAGGATGAAGCGGAAGGATGAGGAACAATGAGAGACAAGTCCTAGGTGTTCAGACAGGCACATGTCACTCTAATTTCCAATCAGGAAGACGAATTGACCAAAGGCTAGGGTTGCCCATGGAAACAGTATAGGGCTTGAGGAAATCCCGCTGCTTTGTGGCCAGTTCCCATAAACACGAGTTGAACAATGGAACTCAGGGGCAGTAAAATTCACAAAACTGCAGAGTTGAAAATATCCATCACTGAAAAATGTCTTGAGGAAAGTCAGAGAAAAGGACTTGTAAGCAAGGGAGAATGGCAGGAAAGGGATTTGAGGAGGTAGAAAGGACTCGCCATTAAGCACAAGAAAAGGAGCTGAACATTGCCAACATTGCAGTTGGCCAAAAAGGGTGTATGCGTTCTTTTCTGTATATATTCAAGAAAAGGGCATACACTTTTTTAGCCAACCAAACAGGTGGGCACTGGAAGTCAATACTACAAAAGATATCACTTCGCATCAGTCAGAAGAGCCATCCTCATAAAGCGTAAACAACAGAAATGCAGGACAGGGCAACGAGAAGAGGGAGCCCTGTGAGACTTATAGTGGAAATGTATATTGCCAACGGCCATTCTGGAGAAGTGTATTGTGTTTACTAAAGCATCTAAAAAATGAGCTACAGAGCATAGGGCACTTGCACTCATGGGCGTATATCTTGGGAAAAACAAAAATCGAGAGGACACAGGCACCCCAATGTTTACCCCCTCTCTGTTTAAAAGATCCTCGACTAGGATATAACTTAAATGTCTCTGGAGGGAAAAAATGGATAGAGATGTGGTACTTAGGTAGAGTGGAATATTATTCAGCCTGGAAATCAATGAAATATGGCCAGTTGTAACAACTCCGGAGGAGTTACGTATGATCATTCTAAGTGACAGAATTCAAAAAGAAAAAGACACATATCATAAGATATCACTTAAAGGTGGAATCCAAAATGGCTACACATGAAATAAATTACAAAACAAAAACATAGTCAAATATGTAGAAAACACGCATAAGGCTGCTAAACGGGAAAGGTGGGGAGGGGTGAGGCATCATCCAGGAGGTTGAAATTAGCAAAGATACCATTCCAAATACCAAACTGATAATCAACAAGGCCTACACGGTAGCTAAAAGAACTGCACTCAGCACACTCAAGTCACCGGAAAAGAATATATACGACTGGTAAGAATCTGAAAAAGAATTTATTGATGTCTCTCTGTACGTGAATCAAGTGGATGTACAGCAGCAAGAAACAGAGCTTTGAAAATCAGCTGTAACCAATATAGTAATAAATTGAAAAAAATAAACGACAGAGAGACAGAGAAAACCTCTTACAACTTTTCCTCAGGGACGGTGATGCAACATGGATTGAACACATCTAGACCCACAGCAGGATGAGACATAAGGCTGGAAACTGTTTGCGCTAAGAGAAATGTGAGGTTGGGTGAGGAAATGCACACCCTTTAAAGTAATACTACCTGGTACCCATTCAATGGGTCCCAAATCTGCAGGTTCAAGGGATCTTCCTACAGCTAAAACATGCATGGAAAACCCAGAGGACTGTACACCATGTGATCGGGAGATGTGTCTAAAATGCACCTCATTTATCCTCTCCTGGTGCTCCTGTTCACCATTCCAGCCACGCTACTTAGAATCTCCCCACTTGGAGAATCAGCACATTTAAACTTCTGTTTCACACATTTTGCAAATTGTGAGGAGGATGAACGGGAAGAGGGGGAACCAATGAGAGAAGAGTTGTAGGGGTTTGGACGGGCACATATCACTCTAATTTCCCATTAAGAATAAGAATTAAAGAAAGGCTCAGCCTGCCTCGCCGGAGCCAAAATAGGGCCTGAAGCAATCCTGCGGGTTTGAGGCCAGCTCACAAAAGAGCAACTTAAAAAATGGAGCTCAGGGTCACTGCAATTCACAAACCTGCAGAGTTATAAATGAAAACTAACGTCCAAAAATATGTTGAGGTAAGGCAAAGAAGAGGATCTGAATGCAAGACAGAATTGCAAGAAACAGATTTCAAGAGATAGATTGGACTCGTCTTTAACGCACATGAAAAGCGGCAGAATTTCGACAATGATGCAGTTGGCCCAAAAGGGCGTATGCGTTTTTTCCTGATTATATCCAGGAAAAAACGCATACGCACTTTATGGGCAACGAAGCAAGCAAGCAATGCAAATGTGCACAACAAAGAAGTCTCACTTCCCACCGGTCAAAAGGGCCATCCTAAAAAATTGTAAAAACCAGAAATGCAGGACAGGCCATGGAGAACAGGGAGCCTTTATACGCTGATGGGCAGTGTGTGAACTGCCGAGAGCCACTCTGGAGAAGTGTATGGTGGTTCCTAAATCATCTAAAAAACAGAGCTACAGAGCATAGGACACTTCCAATCATGGGAGTATATCTAGGGAAGTCTAAAAATCAACAAGACACAAGCACACCACAGTTTAGGGCTACTCTGTTTACAAGAACCTCAACTTCAGTACACCTTAAATATCCCAGGAAAGAGAACAATGGATAAAGAAGATGTGGTACTTATGTACAATGGAATATCTCTTCACCATGAAATCAATGTAATAAGGCTAGTAGAAGGATAAAGAGTGGATTTAGGTCCGATAATACTACTTGAAATAAGTCAAACAGAAAAAGAAACATATCATAAGATATCACTTATAGAGGGAGGGTAAATATGGCTGCACAAGAAATGAATTACAGAACAGAACAGTGTCTCACATTTAGAAAACACACTTATGTCAGCTTAAGGGGAAAGGAGAGGTGGGGTGATGCATAAAACCAGAGTTTGAAATTAGCACAGATACCGTTCAATAAACCAAATAGGTATTAGACAAGATCTACACCTTGCTCAATGAACTGGCCTCAACACACCCTATACACCGCAGAGAAATATATCTGAGGAATAAGAATCTTAAAACCCATGTATTGATATATCTCCATAAGGGAATCAAGTGTGTGCAGAGCGGCACAAACACAGCAGTGAAAATGAGCTAAACCCCATTATAGAAATAAATTTTAAAAACAAAACGCTGAAACAATGAAAGAGAGAAAAATTCTTACAAAATTCGCTCAGGGGCTGTGATGCAACCTGGATTGACCACATATAAACCCACAGCTGGATAAGACATAAGGCTGGACACTTGGGGCTGACAGGATTGGTGAGCTTTGGTGAGCAACTGCCGAAAGTTTAATGCAATACTTCATGCTACTCAGTCCAAGGGTCCCAACACTCCAGGTTGAAGGGAATCTTCCTACAGCTAAACCATGCTTGGGAAACCCAGCGACTGGTATACCATATGATCGGGAAAGGTTTCTAAAACGCACCTCATTTTTCCTCTCCTGGGGCTCCGGATCGACATTCCAGCCGCTTTACTAACAACATCCCCACATGGAGTCAATGCCTTTAAGTTCTGGTATCGCACAGTCTGCAGTTAGTGCAGAGGATGAATGGGAATAGGGGGAACCAGTGAGAAACTAGCTGTAGCGGTTTCAATGGGCACATGTCACTCTAATATCACATCAGTAAGAAGAATTAACCAAAGGCACAGCAAGGTGCCCCAGAAGAAAAATAGGGCTTCAAGGAATCCTGTGGTTATGGGGCAAGACCACAAAAATAAGAGCTAAAAAATGGAGCTAAGGGCCACTGCAATTCAAAAACCTGCAGAGTTATAAAGGCCAACTATTTTTAAAAAATATATTGAGGTAAGGCTATGAAGAGGCATTGAAAGCAAGGCAGAATTGCAGGAAACCGATTTCAGGAGGTAGACTGGAATTGCATTGAAAGCATATGAAGAGAGTCAGAAACTCGACAATGATGCACTTGGCCAAAAAGGGCGTATGCGTTTTTTCCTGAATATATTCAGGAAAAAACGCATACGCACTTTTTGGCCAACCAAGCAAGCTTGCAAAGGAAATCTGCACTACAATGAAGTCTCACTTCCACCTGGTCAAAAGGGCCATCTGAAAAAAGTGTAAAATCCATAAAGGCACGACAGGCCATGGAGAACTGGGAGCCTTCTTATGCTGATGGGCGGGATGTAAATTGCCAACAGCCACTCTGGAGAAGTGTATGGTGTTTCCTGAAACATCTAAAAAACAAAGCAACAGAGCCTAGGGCACTTCCACTTATGGTCCTATAGCTTAGGGAAATTAAAATCAAAAAGACACAGCCACCCCAAAGTTTGGGACGGCTCTGTTTACAAGAACCTCGTTTACGGTACAAGTTCAATATCGCAGAAAGTGAAAAATGGATAAAGAACTTGTGGTACTTACGTACAATGCAATATCACTCAGCAATGAAATCTATGTCATCAGGCCCGTAGCAGCATAATGAGTGGATTCAGGTATGATGATTCTAACTGAAATAAGTCACACAGAAAAAGAAACATCATAAGATATCACTAATACATGGAATGTGAACTTGGCTACACATGAACTGAGTTACAAAACAGAACAGTGTCTCACGTTTAGAAAACCAACTTATGTTTGCTTAAGGAGGAAGGTGAGTTGGGGTGCTGCATAAAACCAGAGATTGAAATGAGCACAGATAAAGTTCCTTAAGCCAAATATGGAATAGACAAGAGCTACTCCTTGCTCAACGAAATGGACTCAACACCCCATATTAAACGCCTAAGAATGTACCTGACTAGTAAGTATCTTAAAACCTATGGATTGCTATGTCTCCAAAAGAGAATCAAGCGTGTGTACAGGGGCATAAACGCAGCAGTGATAGGATTGGAGAGGTTCGGTGAGCAAATGAAGACCCTTTGAAGTCATATTGCATGGTACCCATTACACGGGTCTCAACTCTCCAGGTTTAAGGTATTCTTCCTTCAGCTAAAACATGCATGTGGAACCCAGAGTATGATCAACCGTGTGAACCCTTCCCAAAAGTCTTTCCTCTTAACCCATTCAGACGTTCCTAACCTCCCTACGGGTAATAACACTAACCATGCCTCACACGTACGCTCAACCCTAAACCGTTTTCGTACCCAACCTGGACCCTAAACCGGTACTCAACCATAACCTAACCCTAGCCCGAACC
>NW_022983299.1:0-59748 GCF_011762595.2 Tursiops truncatus | reverse complement strand
GCTAAGCAACATCCAGGCCCGTAGCCCTTTAGAGCCCCTCTGTGTATGCCGAGCGTAGGGAAACGCGTGCACTCTCTTGGGAGCCGCGAAGGACCTCAGCACTCGCACACGTTCACGGACAACGTTCTGGCACGTCCCACATGGCGTCGAAGTCTTACGCATTACCCGAGGGCTGAGCTGAACTCAGAGAAACCTCGGCTTCGCATCCACCTAGGACTCCTTCCTGAAGTCACCGTGCCTCCCAGAGAGAGTCGGCTTGCGTTCTTACTGCCATGTAAGTTCCCCTTCCTCCCGTGGCACTGCAGGCTTTGAATAGCCACAGGCCCAGAGGAGCAGCTACGGCGTTCCTTGGTTGAGGCAGTTCGCTTGATGCAGAACACCCTACTTCGAGAAGTTGATTCAGGGAAGAAACTCAGGGTGACCTGTGTCTCTTTGGGCTTGTTAGAAACCACGGGGATGTCTGTGCTGAGTGCGCCCGGAAACGGGGGCCTGCTGCAAGTAGCCTTGCTTCCCGTTTGGAAGGCTGCGTTCATGCTGCCTTGAAGCTACCTGACATTCCCTGCTCTCGACAGGCCTGTTAGCCCTGTCAGAGTGCTTCGGGAACGTTATGAGTCTGCTCTGTCTAACCAGGGCTTCCATGGCCGCGGCTCTGGTCCGCCTGACAAGCTCTAGAGCTAGAGGGAACCTCAAGGTGACAAGTTGCCTCCAGCGTAGGCCCCTAGTAGCCGTGCAGGAAAGGGAGGCAGGCAGCTGTCTCCATGAGTTCTCAGTCGCTTAGAGGCTTTATTTTAAAGGAGTAGTACACTTTGGAGGACTCCTAGGCCTCTCGGGTATGCATCACTTTCCCTCCAAGTTCAGCGAGTACCTCCAGACCCCTGTGGGGCGGCTGAGCAACTTCGAGGCCCATTGGTTGACCCACCACCCCACCCCGGAGGCCCTCTGTGCGTGCCGCGCGATGGGCTACACACTGGACGTCCCTCGAGGAGCGCTACATTTCCAGAGCCCTCGAACAGCCTCAGGACAGCATTTCGAGTGAGTCCGACTTTGTCATGGCCCTTGTGTGAGCTGCCATGGGAAAACACTGTGCTTTGAATACTTCGAGGACCTCGTACCTGAAGTCACTCTGCCCGAGGAGAAAGTCAGCATGTTACCATGCCGTGTCGCTAACGGCACGCCCAGCACGAACACAGGCCTGGAAGTAAGGCCCCGAGTGGCGGTGCAGAAGCGGAGGCGTGCAGCAGTTTCCAGGAGGCGGCGGCCTCGGCTCTGGGCACCTTCAACGGCAGCAGGGTTTTCTGGACACCTAGGAGGCTGGCGCGGGCCCCCTGTTCCCGGCAGGAACACTGAGTACCGCCAGGCCCACCTGGGTCTGCTAAGCAACATCCAGGCCCGTAGCCCTTTAGAGCCCCTCTGTGTATGCCGAGCGTAGGGAAACGCGCTGCACTCTCCTTGGGAGCAGCTTAAGGTCCTCAGCACTCGCACACGTTCACGGACACCGTTCTGGCACGTCCCACATGGCGTCCAAGTCTACACATTACCCGAGGCTGAGCTGAACTCAGAGAAACCCTCGGCTTCGCATTCCACCTAGGACCTCCTGCCTGAAGTCACCGTGCCTCCCAGAGAGAGTCGGCTTGCGTTCTTACTGCCATGTAAGTCCCCTTCCTCCGTGGCACTGCAGGCTTTGAATAGCCACAGGCCCAGAGGAGCAGCTACGGCGTTCCTTGGTTGAGGCAGTTCGCTTGATGCAGAACACCCTACTTCGAGAAGTTGATTCAGGGAAGGAAACTCAGGGTGACCTGTGTCTCTTTGGGCTTGTTAGAAACCACGGGGATGTCTGCTGAGTGCGCCCACGGAAACGGGGCCTGCTGCAAGTAGCCTTGCTTTCCCGTTTGGAAGGCTGCGTTCATGCTGCCTTGAAGCTACCTGACATTCCCTGCTCTCGACAGGCCTGTTAGCCCTGTCAGAGTGCTTCGGGGAACGTTATGAGTCTGCTCTGTCTAAACCAGGTGCTTCCATGGCCGCGGCTCTGGTCCGCCTGACAAGCTCTAGAGCTAGAGGGAACCTCAACGTGACAAGTTGCCTCCAGCGTAGGCCCCTAGTAGCCGTGCAGAAAGGGAGGCAGGCAGCTGTCTCCATGAGTTCTCAGTCGCTTAGAGGCTTTATTTTAAAGGAAGTAGTACACTTTGGAGGACTCCTAGGCCTCTCGGGTATGCATCACTTTCCCTCCAAGTTCAGCGAGTACCTCCAGACCCCTGTGGGGCGGCTGAGCAACTTCGAGGCCCATTGGTTGACCCCACCACCCCACCCCCGGAGGCCCTCTGTGCGTGCCGCGCGATGGGCTACACACTGGACGTCCCTCGAGGAGCGCTACATTTCCAGAGCCCTCGAACAGCCTCAGGACAGCATTTCGGGTGAGTCCGACTTTGTCATGGCCCTTGTGTGAGCTGCCATGGGAAAACACTGTGCTTTGAATACTTCGAGGACCTCGTACCTGAAGTCACTCTGCCCGAGGAGAAAGTCAGCATCTTACCATGCCGTGTCGCTAACGGCACGCCCAGCACGAACACAGGCCTGGAAGTAAGGCCCCGAGTGGCGGTGCAGAAGCGGAGGCGTGCAGCAGTTTCCAGGAGGCGGCGGCCTCGGCTCTGGGCACCTTCAACGGCAGCAGGGTTTTCTGGACACCTAGGAGGCTGGCGCGGGCCCCTGTTCCCGGCAGGAACACTGAGTACCGCCAGGCCCACCTGGGTCTGCTAAGCAACATCCAGGCCCGTAGCCCTTTAGAGCCCCTCTGTGTATGCCGAGCGTAGGGAAACGCGCTGCACTCTCCTTGGGAGCAGCTTAAGGTCCTCAGCACTCGCACACGTTCACGGACACCGTTCTGGCACGTCCCACATGGCGTCGAAGTCTTACGCATTACCCGAGGCTGAGCTGAACTCAGAGAAACCCTCGGCTTCGCATCCACCTAGGACCTCCTGCCTGAAGGCACCGTGCCTCCCAGAGAGAGTCGGCTTGCGTTCTTACTGCCATGTAAGTCCCCTTCCTCCCGTGGCACTGCAGGCTTTGAATAGCCACAGGCCCAGAGGAGCAGCTACGGCGTTCCTTGGTTGAGGCAGTTCGCTTGATGCAGAACACCCTACTTCGAGAAGTTGATTCAGGGAAGGAAACTCAGGGTGACCTGTGTCTCTTTGGCTTGTTAGAAACCACGGGGATGTCTGCTGAGTGCGCCCACGGAAACGGGGGCCTGCTGCAAGTAGCCTTGCTTTCCCGTTTGGAAGGCTGCGTTCATGCTGCCTTGAAGCTACCTGACATTCCCTGCTCTCGACAGGCCTGTTAGCCCTGTCAGAGTGCTTCGGGGAACGTTATGAGTCTGCTCTGTCTAAACCAGGTGCTTCCATGGCCGCGGCTCTGGTCCGCCTGACAAGCTCTAGAGCTAGAGGGAACCTCAACGTGACAAGTTGCCTCCAGCGTAGGCCCCTAGTAGCCGTGCAGAAGGGAGGCAGGCAGCTGTCTCCATGAGTTCTCAGTCGCTTAGAGGCTTTATTTTAAAGGAAGTAGTACACTTTGGAGGACTCCTAGGCCTCTCGGGTATGCATCACTTTCCCTCCAAGTTCAGCGAGTACCTCCAGACCCCTGTGGGGCGGCTGAGCAACTTCGAGGCCCATTGGTTGACCCCACCCCCCACCCCCGGAGGCCCTCTGTGCGTGCCGCGCGATGGGCTACACACTGGACGTCCCTCGAGGAGCGCTACATTTCCAGAGCCCTCGAACAGCCTCAGGACAGCATTTCGGGTGAGTCCGACTTTGTCATGGCCCTTGTGTGAGCTGCCATGGGAAAACACTGTGCTTTGAATACTTCGAGGACCTCGTACCTGAAGTCACTCTGCCCGAGGAGAAAGTCAGCATGTTACCATGCCGTGTCGCTAACGGCACGCCCAGCACGAACACAGGCCTGGAAGTAAGGCCCCGAGTGGCGGTGCAGAAGCGGAGGCGTGCAGCAGTTTCCAGAGGCGGCGGCCTCGGCTGGGCACCTTCAACGGCAGCAGGGTTTTCTGGACACCTAGGAGGCTGGCGCGGGCCCCCTGTTCCCGGCAGGAACACTGAGTACCGCCAGGCCCACCTGGGTCTGCTAAGCAACATCCAGGCCCGTAGCCCTTTAGAGCCCCTCTGTGTATGCCGAGCGTAGGGAAACGCGCTGCACTCTCCTTGGGAGCCGCTTAAGGTCCTCAGCACTCGCACACGTTCACGGACCGTTCTGGCACGTCCCACATGGCGTCGAAGTCTTACGCATTACCCGAGGCTGAGCTGAACTCAGAGAAACCCTCGGCTTCGCATCCACCTAGGACCTCCTGCCTGAAGTCACCGTACCTGCCAGAGAGAGTCGGCTTGCGTTCTTACTGCCATGTAAGTCCCCTTCCTCCCGTGGCACTGCAGGCTTTGAATAGCCACAGGCCCAGAGGAGCAGCTACGGCGTTCCTTGGTTGAGGCAGTTCGCTTGATGCAGAACACCCTACTTCGAGAAGTTGATTCAGGGAAGGAAACTCAGGGTGACCTGTGTCTCTTTGGGCTTGTTAGAAACCACGGGGATGTCTGCTGAGTGCGCCCACGGAAACGGGGGCCTGCTGCAAGTAGCCTTGCTTTCCCGTTTGGAAGGCTGCGTTCATGCTGCCTTGAAGCTACCTGACATTCCCTGCTCTCGACAGGCCTGTTAGCCCTGTCAGAGTGCTTCGGGGAACGTTATGAGTCTGCTCTGTCTAAACCAGGTGCTTCCATGGCCGCGGCTCTGGTCCGCCTGACAAGCTCTAGAGCTAGAGGGAACCTCAACGTGACAAGTTGCCTCCAGCGTAGGCCCCTAGTAGCCGTGCAGAAAGGGAGGCAGGCAGCTGTCTCCATGAGTTCTCAGTCGCTTAGAGGCTTTATTTTAAAGGAAGTAGTACACTTTGGAGGACTCCTAGGCCTCTCGGGTATGCATCACTTTCCCTCCAAGTTCAGCGAGTACCTCCAGACCCTGTGGGGCGGCTGAGCAACTTCGAGGCCCATTGGTTGACCCCACCCCCCACCCCCGGAGGCCCTCTGTGCGTGCCGCGCGATGGGCTACACACTGGACGTCCCTCGAGGAGCGCTACATTTCCAGAGCCCTCGAACAGCCTCAGGACAGCATTTCGGGTGAGTCCGACTTTGTCATGGCCCTTGTGTGAGCTGCCATGGGAAAACACTGTGCTTTGAATACTTCGAGGACCTCGTACCTGAAGTCACTCTGCCCGAGGAGAAAGTCAGCATGTTACCATGCCGTGTCGCTAACGGCACGCCCAGCACGAACACAGGCCTGGAAGTAAGGCCCCGAGTGGCGGTGCAGAAGCGGAGGCGTGCAGCAGTTTCCAGGAGGCGGCGGCCTCGGCTCTGGGCACCTTCAACGGCAGCAGGGTTTTCTGGACACCTAGGAGGCTGGCGCGGGCCCCCTGTTCCCGGCAGGAACACTGAGTACCGCCAGGCCCACCTGGGTCTGCTAAGCAACATCCAGGCCCGTAGCCTTTAGAGCCCCTCTGTGTATGCCGAGCGTAGGGAAACGCGCTGCACTCTCCTTGGGAGCAGCTTAAGGTCCTCAGCACTCGCACACGTTCACGGACACCGTTCTGGCACGTCCCACATGGCGTCGAAGTCTACGCATTACCCGAGGCTGAGCTGAACTCAGAGAAACCCTCGGCTTCGCATTCCACCTAGGACCTCCTGCCTGAAGTCACCGTGCCTCCCAGAGAGAGTCGGCTTGCGTTCTTACTGCCATGTAAGTCCCCTTCCTCCCGTGGCACTGCAGGCTTTGAATAGCCACAGGCCCAGAGGAGCAGCTACGGCGTTCCTTGGTTGAGGCAGTTCGCTTGATGCAGAACACCCTACTTCGAGAAGTTGATTCAGGGAAGGAAACTCAGGGTGACCTGTGTCTCTTTGGGCTTGTTAGAAACCACGGGGATGTCTGCTGAGTGCGCCCACGGAAACGGGGGCCTGCTGCAAGTAGCCTTGCTTTCCCGTTTGGAAGGCTGCGTTCATGCTGCCTTGAAGCTACCTGACATTCCCTGCTCTCGACAGGCCTGTTAGCCCTGTCAGAGTGCTTCGGGGAACGTTATGAGTCTGCTCTGTCTAAACCAGGTGCTTCCATGGCCGCGGCTCTGGTCCGCCTGACAAGCTCTAGAGCTAGAGGGAACCTCAACGTGACAAGTTGCCTCCAGCGTAGGCCCCTAGTAGCCGTGCAGGAAGGGAGGCAGGCAGCTGTCTCCATGAGTTCTCAGTCGCTTAGAGGCTTTATTTTAAAGGAAGTAGTACACTTTGGAGGACTCCTAGGCCTCTCGGGTATGCATCACTTTCCCTCCAAGTTCAGCGAGTACCTCCAGACCCCTGTGGGGCGGCTGAGCAACTTCGAGGCCCATTGGTTGACCCCACCCCCCACCCCCGGAGGCCCTCTGTGCATGTCGCGCGATGGGCTACACACTGGACGTCCCTCGAGGAGAGATACATTTCCAGAGCCCTCGAACAGCCTCAGGACAGCATTTCGGGTGAGTCCGACTTTGTCATGGCCCTTGTGTGAGCTGCCATGGGAAAACACTGTGCTTTGAATACTTCGAGGACCTCGTACCTGAAGTCACTCTGCCCGAGGAGAAAGTCAGCATGTTACCATGCCGTGTCGCTAACGGCACGCCCAGCACGAACACAGGCCTGGAAGTAAGGCCCCGAGTGGCGGTGCAGAAGCGGAGGCGTGCAGCAGTTTCCAGGAGGCGGCGGCCTCGGCTCTGGGCACCTTCAACGGCAGCAGGGTTTTCTGGACACCTAGGAGGCTGGCGCGGGCCCCCTGTTCCCGGCAGGAACACTGAGTACCGCCAGGCCCACCTGGGTCTGCTAAGCAACATCCAGGCCCGTAGCCCTTTAGAGCCCCTCTGTGTATGCCGAGCGTAGGGAAACGCGCTGCACTCTCCTTGGGAGCCGCGGAAGGTCCTCAGCACTCGCACACGTTCACGGACACCGTTCTGGCACGTCCCACATGGCGTCGAAGTCTTACGCATTACCCGAGGCTGAGCTGAACTCAGAGAAACCCTCGGCTTCGCATCCACCTAGGACCTCCTGCCTGAAGTCACCGTGCCTCCCAGAGAGAGTCGGCTTGCGTTCTTACTGCCATGTAAGTCCCCTTCCTCCCGTGGCACTGCAGGCTTTGAATAGCCACAGGCCCAGAGGAGCAGCTACGGCGTTCCTTGGTTGAGGCAGTTCGCTTGATGCAGAACACCCTACTTCGAGAAGTTGATTCAGGGAAGGAAACTCAGGGTGACCTGTGTCTCTTTGGGCTTGTTAGAAACCACGGGGATGTCTGCTGAGTGCGCCCACGGAAACGGGGGCCTGCTGCAAGTAGCCTTGCTTTCCCGTTTGGAAGGCTGCGTTCATGCTGCCTTGAAGCTACCTGACATTCCCTGCTCTCGACAGGCCTGTTAGCCCTGTCAGAGTGCTTCGGGGAACGTTATGAGTCTGCTCTGTCTAAACCAGGTGCTTCCATGGCCGCGGCTCTGGTCCGCCTGACAAGCTCTAGAGCTAGAGGGAACCTCAACGTGACAAGTTGCCTCCAGCGTAGGCCCCTAGTAGCCGTGCAGGAAGGGAGGCAGGCAGCTGTCTCCATGAGTTCTCAGTCGCTTAGAGGCTTTATTTTAAAGGAAGTAGTACACTTTGGAGGACTCCTAGGCCTCTCGGGTATGCATCACTTTCCCTCCAAGTTCAGCGAGTACCTCCAGACCCCTGTGGGGCGGCTGAGCAACTTCGAGGCCCATTGGTTGACCCCACCCCCCACCCCGGAGGCCCTCTGTGCGTGCCGCGCGATGGGCTACACACTGGACGTCCCTCGAGGAGCGCTACATTTCCAGAGCCCTCGAACAGCCTCAGGACAGCATTTCGGGTGAGTCCGACTTTGTCATGGCCCTTGTGTGAGCTGCCATGGGAAAACACTGTGCTTTGAATACTTCGAGGACCTCGTACCTGAAGTCACTCTGCCCGAGGAGAAAGTCAGCATCTTACCATGCCGTGTCGCTAACGGCACGCCCAGCACGAACACAGGCCTGGAAGTAAGGCCCCGAGTGGCGGTGCAGAAGCGGAGGCGTGCAGCAGTTTCCAGGAGGCGGCGGCCTCGGCTCTGGGCACCTTCAACGGCAGCAGGGTTTTCTGGACACCTAGGAGGCTGGCGCGGGCCCCCTGTTCCCGGCAGGAACACTGAGTACCGCCAGGCCCACCTGGGTCTGCTAAGCAACATCCAGGCCCGTAGCCCTTTAGAGCCCCTCTGTGTATGCCGAGCGTAGGGAAACGCGCTGCACTCTCCTTGGGAGCAGCTTAAGGTCCTCAGCACTCGCACACGTTCACGGACACCGTTCTGGCACGTCCCACATGGCGTCGAAGTCTTACGCATTACCCGAGGCTGAGCTGAACTCAGAGAAACCCTCGGCTTCGCATTCCACCTAGGACCTCCTGCCTGAAGTCACCGTGCCTCCCAGAGAGAGTCGGCTTGCGTTCTTACTGCCATGTAAGTCCCCTTCCTCCTGTGGCACTGCAGGCTTTGAATAGCCACAGGCCCAGAGGAGCAGCTACGGCGTTCCTTGGTTGAGGCAGTTCGCTTGATGCAGAACACCCTACTTCGAGAAGTTGATTCAGGGAAGGAAACTCAGGGTGACCTGTGTCTCTTTGGGCTTGTTAGAAACCACGGGGATGTCTGCTGAGTGCGCCCACGGAAACGGGGGCCTGCTGCAAGTAGCCTTGCTTTCCGTTTGGAAGGCTGCGTTTATACTGCCTTGAAGCTACCTGACATTCCCTGCTCTCGACAGGCCTGTTAGCCCTGTCAGAGTGCTTCGGGGAACGTTATGAGTCTGCTCTGTCTAAACCAGGTGCTTCCATGGCCGCGGCTCTGGTCCGCCTGACAAGCTCTAGAGCTAGAGGGAACCTCAAGGTGACAAGTTGCCTCCAGCGTAGGCCCCTAGTAGCCGTGCAGGAAGGGAGGCAGGCAGCTGTCTCCATGAGTTCTCAGTCGCTTAGAGGCTTTATTTTAAAGGAAGTAGTACACTTTGGAGGACTCCTAGGCCTCTCGGGTATGCATCACTTTCCCTCCAAGTTCAGCGAGTACCTCCAGACCCCTGTGGGGCGGCTGAGCAACTTCGAGGCCCATTGGTTGACCCCACACCCCCACCCCCGGAGGCCCTCTGTGCGTGCCGCGCGATGGGCTACACACTGGACGTCCCTCGAGGAGCACTACATTTCCAGAGCCCTCGAACAGCCTCAGGACAGCATTTCGGGTGAGTCCGACTTTGTCATGGCCCTTGTGTGAGCTGCCATGGGAAAACACTGTGCTTTGAATACTTCGAGGACCTCGTACCTGAAGTCACTCTGCCCGAGGAGAAAGTCAGCATCTTACTATGCCGTGTCGCTAACGGCACGCCCAGCACGAACACAGGCCTGGAAGTAAGGCCCCGAGTGGCGGTGCAGAAGCGTAGGCGTGCAGCAGTTTCCAGGAGGCGGCGGCCTCGGCTCTGGGCACCTTCAACGGCAGCAGGGTTTTCTGGACACCTAGGAGGCTGGCGCGGGCCCCCTGTTCCCGGCAGGAACACTGAGTACCGCCAGGCCCACCTGGGTCTGCTAAGCAACATCCAGGCCCGTAGCCCTTTAGAGCCCCTCTGTGTATGCCGAGCGTAGGGAAACGCGCTGCACTCTCCTTGGGAGCAGCTTAAGGTCCTCAGCACTCGCACACGTTCACGGACACCGTTCTGGCACGTCCCACATGGCGTCGAAGTCTTACGCATTACCCGAGGCTGAGCTGAACTCAGAGAAACCCTCGGCTTCGCATTCCACCTAGGACCTCCTGCCTGAAGTCACCGTGCCTCCCAGAGAGAGTCGGCTTGCGTTCTTACTGCCATGTAAGTCCCCTTCCTCCCGTGGCACTGCAGGCTTTGAATAGCCACAGGCCCAGAGGAGCAGCTACGGCGTTCCTTGGTTGAGGCAGTTCGCTTGATGCAGAACACCCTACTTCGAGAAGTTGATTCAGGGAAGGAAACTCAGGGTGACCTGTGTCTCTTTGGGCTTGTTAGAAACCACGGGGATGTCTGCTGAGTGCGCCCACGGAAACGGGGGCCTGCTGCAAGTAGCCTTGCTTTCCCGTTTGGAAGGCTGCGTTCATGCTGCCTTGAAGCTACCTGACATTCCCTGCTCTCGACAGGCCTGTTAGCCCTGTCAGAGTGCTTCGGGGAACGTTATGAGTCTGCTCTGTCTAAACCAGGTGCTTCCATGGCCGCGGCTCTGGTCCGCCTGACAAGCTCTAGAGCTAGAGGGAACCTCAACGTGACAAGTTGCCTCCAGCGTAGGCCCCTAGTAGCCGTGCAGAAAGGGAGGCAGGCAGCTGTCTCCATGAGTTCTCAGTCGCTTAGAGGCTTATTTTAAAGGAAGTAGTACACTTTGGAGGACTCCTAGGCCTCTCGGGTATGCATCACTTTCCCTCCAAGTTCAGCGAGTACCTCCAGACCCCTGTGGGGCGGCTGAGCAACTTCGAGGCCCATTGGTTGACCCCAACCCCACCCCCCGGAGGCCCTCTGTGCGTGCCGCGCGATGGGCTACACACTGGACGTCCCTCGAGGAGCGCTACATTTCCAGAGCCCTCGAACAGCCTCAGGACAGCATTTCGGGTGAGTCCGACTTTGTCATGGCCCTTGTGTGAGCTGCCATGGGAAAAACACTGTGCTTTGAATACTTCGAGGACCTCGTACCTGAAGTCACTCTGCCCGAGGAGAAAGTCAGCATCTTACCATGCCGTGTCGCTAACGGCACGCCCAGCACGAACACAGTCCTGGAAGTAAACCCCGAGTGGCGGTGCAAAAGCGGAGGCGTGCAGCAGTTTCCAGGAGGCGGCGGCCTCGGCTCTGGGCACCTTCAACGGCAGCAGGGTTTTCTGGACACCTAGGAGGCTGGCGCGGGCCCCTGTTCCCGGCAGGAACACTGAGTACCGCCAGGCCCACCTGGGTCTGCTAAGCAACATCCAGGCCCGTAGCCCTTTAGAGCCCCTCTGTGTATGCCGAGCGTAGGGAAACGCGCTGCACTCTCCTTGGGAGCAGCTTAAGGTCCTCAGCACTCGCACACGTTCACGGACACCGTTCTGGCACGTCCCACATGGCGTCGAAGTCTTACGCATTACCCTAGGCTGAGCTGAACTCAGAGAAACCCTCGGCTTCGCATCCACCTAGGACCTCCTGCCTGAAGGCACCGTGCCTCCCAGAGAGAGTCGGCTTGCGTTCTTACTGCCATGTAAGTCCCCTTCCTCCCGTGGCACTGCAGGCTTTGAATAGCCACAGGCCCAGAGGAGCAGCTACGGCGTTCCTTGGTTGAGGCAGTTCGCTTGATGCAGAACACCCTACTTCGAGAAGTTGATTCAGGGAAGGAAACTCAGGGTGACCTGTGTCTCTTTGGGCTTGTTAGAAACCACGGGGATGTCTGCTGAGTGCGCCCACGGAAACGGGGGCCTGCTGCAAGTAGCCTTGCTTTCCCGTTTGGAAGGCTGCGTTCATGCTGCCTTGAAGCTACCTGACATTCCCTGCTCTCGACAGGCCTGTTAGCCCTGTCAGAGTGCTTCGGGGAACGTTATGAGTCTGCTCTGTCTAAACCAGGTGCTTCCATGGCCGCGGCTCTGGTCCGCCTGACAAGCTCTAGAGCTAGAGGGAACCTCAAGGTGACAAGTTGCCTCCAGCGTAGGCCCCTAGTAGCCGTGCAGAAAGGGAGGCAGGCAGCTGTCTCCATGAGTTCTCAGTCGCTTAGAGGCTTTATTTTAAAGGAAGTAGTACACTTTGGAGGACTCCTAGGCCTCTCGGGTATGCATCACTTTCCCTCCAAGTTCAGCGAGTACCTCCAGACCCCTGTGGGGCGGCTGAGCAACTTCGAGGCCCATTGGTTGACCCCACCCCCCACCCCCGGAGGCCCTCTGTGCGTGCCGCGCGATGGGCTACACACTGGACGTCCCTCGAGGAGCGCTACATTTCCAGAGCCCTCGAACAGCCTCAGGACAGCATTTCGGGTGAGTCCGACTTTGTCATGGCCCTTGTGTGAGCTGCCATGGGAAAACACTGTGCTTTGAATACTTCGAGGACCTCGTACCTGAAGTCACTCTGCCCGAGGAGAAAGTCAACATGTTACCATGCCGTGTCGCTAACGGCACGCCCAGCACGAACACAGGCCTGGAAGTAAGGCCCCGAGTGGCGGTGCAGAAGCGGAGGCGTGCAGCAGTTTCCAAGAGGCGGCGGCCTCGGCTCTGGGCACCTTCAACGGCAGCAGGGTTTTCTGGACACCTAGGAGACTGGCGCGGGCCCCCTGTTCCCGGCAGGAACACTGAGTACCGCCAGGCCCACCTGGGTCTGCTAAGCAACATCCAGGCCCGTAGCCCTTTAGAGCCCCTCTGTGTATGCCGAGCGTAGGGAAACGCGCTGCACTCTCCTTGGGAGCAGCGGAAGGTCCTCAGCACTCGCACACGTTCACGGACACCGTTCTGGCACGTCCCACATGGCGTCGAAGTCTTACGCATTACCCGAGGCTGAGCTGAACTCAGAGAAACCCTCGGCTTCGCATTCCACCTAGGACCTCCTGCCTGAAGTCACCGTGCCTCCCAGAGAGAGTCGGCTTGCGTTCTTACTGCCATGTAAGTCCCCTTCCTCCCGTGGCACTGCAGGCTTTGAATAGCCACAGGCCCAGAGGAGCAGCTACGGCGTTCCTTGGTTGAGGCAGTTCGCTTGATGCAGAACACCCTACTTCGAGAAGTTGATTCAGGGAAGGAAACTCAGGGTGACCTGTGTCTCTTTGGGCTTGTTAGAAACCACGGGGATGTCTGCTGAGTGCGCCCACGGAAACGGGGGCCTGCTGCAAGTAGCCTTGCTTTCCCGTTTGGAAGGCTGCGTTCATGCTGCCTTGAAGCTACCTGACATTCCCTGCTCTCGACAGGCCTGTTAGCCCTGTCAGAGTGCTTCGGGGAACGCTATGAGTCTGCTCTGTCTAAACCAGGTGCTTCCATGGCCGCGGCTCTGGTCGGCCTGACAAGCTCTAGAGCTAGAGGGAACCTCAAGGTGACAAGTTGCCTCCAGCGTAGGCCCCTAGTAGCCGTGCAGGAAGGGAGGCAGGCAGCTGTCTCCATGAGTTCTCAGTCGCTTAGAGGCTTTATTTAAAGGAAGTAGTACACTTTGGAGGACTCCTAGGCCTCTCGGGTATGCATCACTTTCCCTCCAAGTTCAGCGAGTACCTCCAGACCCCTGTGGGGCGGCTGAGCAACTTCGAGGCCCATTGGTTGACCCCACCCCCCACCCCGGAGGCCCTCTGTGCGTGCCGCGCGATGGGCTACACACTGGACGTCCCTCGAGGAGCACTACATTTCCAGAGCCCTCGAACAGCCTCAGGACAGCATTTCGGGTGAGTCCGACTTTGTCATGGCCCTTGTGTCAGCTGCCATGGGAAAACACTGTGCTTTGAATACTTCGAGGACCTCGTACCTGAAGTCACTCTGCCCGAGGAGAAAGTCAGCATCTTACCATGCCGTGTCGCTAACGGCACGCCCAGCACGAACACAGGCCTGGAAGTAAGGCCCCGAGTGGCGGTGCAGAAGCGGAGGCGTGCAGCAGTTTCCAGGAGGCGGCGGCCTCGGCTCTGGGCACCTTCAACGGCAGCAGGGTTTTCTGGACACCTAGGAGACTGGCGCGGGCCCCCTGTTCCCGGCAGGAACACTGAGTACCGCCAGGCCCACCTGGGTCTGCTAAGCAACATCCAGGCCCGTAGCCCTTTAGAGCCCCTCTGTGTATGCTGAGCGTAGGGAAATGCGCTGCACTCTCCTTGGGAGCAGCTTAAGGTCCTCAGCACTCGCACACGTTCACGGACACCGTTCTGGCACGTCCCACATGGCGTCGAAGTCTTACGCATTACCCGAGGCTGAGCTGAACTCAGAGAAACCCTCGGCTTCGCATTCCACCTAGGACCTCCTGCCTGAAGTCACCGTGCCTCCCAGAGAGAGTCGGCTTGCGTTCTTACTGCCATGTAAGTCCCCTTCCTCCGTGGCACTGCAGGCTTTGAATAGCCACAGGCCCAGAGGAGCAGCTACGGCGTTCCTTGGTTGAGGCAGTTCGCTTGATGCAGAACACCCTACTTCGAGAAGTTGATTCAGGGAAGGAAACTCAGGGTGACCTGTGTCTCTTTGGGCTTGTTAGAAACCACGGGGATGTCTGCTGAGTGCGCCCACGGAAACGGGGGCCTGCTGCAAGTAGCCTTGCTTTCCCGTTTGGAAGGCTGCGTTCATGCTGCCTTGAAGCTACCTGACATTCCCTGCTCTCGACAGGCCTGTTAGCCCTGTCAGAGTGCTTCGGGGAACGTTATGAGTCTGCTCTGTCTAAACCAGGTGCTTCCATGGCCGCGGCTCTGGTCGGCCTGACAAGCTCTAGAGCTAGAGGGAACCTCAACGTGACAAGTTGCCTCCAGCGTAGGCCCCTAGTAGCCGTGCAGGAAGGGAGGCAGGCAGCTGTCCTCCATGAGTTCCTCAGTCGCTTAGGGCTTTATTTAAAGGAAGTAGTACACTTTGGAGGACTCCTAGGCCTCTCGGTATGCATCACTTTCCCTCCAAGTTCAGCGAGTACCTCCAGACCCTGTGGGGCGGCTGAGCAACTTCGAGGCCCATTGGTTGACCCCACCCCCACCCCCGGAGGCCCTCTGTGCGTGCCGCGCGATGGGCTACCACCTGGACGTCCCTCGAGGAGAAGCTACATTTCCAGAGCCCTCGAACAGCCTCAGGACAGCATTTCGGAGTGAGTCCGACTTTGTCATGGCCCTTGTGTGAGCTGCCATGGGAAAACACTGTGCTTTGAATACTTCGAGGACCTCGTACCTGAAGTCACTCTGCCCGAGGAGAAAGTCAGCATCTTACCATGCCGTGTCGCTAACGGCACGCCCAGCACTAACACAGGCTGGAAGTAAGGCCCGAGTGGCGGTGGCAGAAGCGGAGGCGTGCAGCAGTTTCCAGGAGGCGGCGGCCTCGGCTCTGGGCACCTTCAACGGCAGCAGGGTTTTCTGGACACCTAGGAGGCTGGCTGCGGGCCCCCTGTTCCCGGCAGGAACACTGAGTACCGCCAGGCCCACCTGGGTCTGCTAAGCAACATCCAGGCCCGTAGCCCTTTAGAGCCCCTCTGTGTATGCCGAGCGTAGGGAAACGCGCTGCACTCTCCTTGGGAGCCGCGGAAGGTCCTCAGCACTCGCACACGTTCACGGACACCGTTCTGGCACGTCCCACATGGCGTCCGAAGTCTTACGCATTACCCGAGGCTGAGCTGAACTCAGAGAAACCCTCGGCTTCGCATCCACCTAGGACCTCCTGCCTGAAGGCACCGTGCCTCCCAGAGAGAGTCGGCTTGCGTTCTTACTGCCATGTAAGTCCCCTTCCTCCCGTGGCACTGCAGGCTTTGAATAGCCACAGGCCCAGAGGAGCAGCTACGGCGTTCCTTGGTTGAGGCAGTTCGCTTGATGCAGAACACCCTACTTCGAGAAGTTGATTCAGGGAAGGAAACTCAGGGTGACCTGTGTCTCTTTGGGCTTGTTAGAAACCACGGGGATTGTCTGCTGAGTGCGCCCACGGAAACGGGGGCCTGCTGCAAGTAGCCTTGCTTCCCGTTTGGAAGGCTGCGTTCATGCTGCCTTGAAGCTACCTGACATTCCTGCTCTCGACAGGCCTGTTAGCCCTGTCAGAGTGCTTCGGGGAACGCTATGAGTCTGCTCTGTCTAAACCAGGTGCTTCCATGGCCGCGGCTCTGGTCCGCCTGACAAGCTCTAGAGCTAGAGGGAACCTCAACGTGACAAGTTGCCTCCAGCGTAGGCCCCTAGTAGCCGTGCAGGAAGGGAGGCAGGCAGCTGTCTCCATGAGTTCTCAGTCGCTTAGAGGCTTTATTTTAAAGGAAGTAGTACACTTTGGAGGACTCCTAGGCCTCTCGGGTATGCATCACTTTCCCTCCAAGTTCAGCGAGTACCTCCAGACCCCTGTGGGGCGGCTCTGAGCAACTTCGAGGCCCATTGGTTGACCCCCACCCCCCCACCCCGGAGGCCCTCTGTGCGTGCCGCGCGATGGGCTACACACTGGACGTCCCTCGAGGAGCGCTACATTTCCAGAGCCCTCGAACAGCCTCAGGACAGCATTTCGAGTGAGTCCGACTTTGTCATGGCCCTTGTGTGAGCTGCCATGGGAAAACACTGTGCTTTGAATACTTCGAGGACCTCGTACCTGAAGTCACTCTGCCCGAGGAGAAAGTCAGCATGTTACCATGCCGTGTCGCTAACGGCACGCCCAGCACGAACACAGGCCTGGAAGGAAGGCCCCGAGTGGCGGTGCAGAAGCGGAGGCGTGCAGCAGTTTCCAGGAGGCGGCGGCCTCGGCTCTGGGCACCTTCAACGGCAGCAGGGTTTTCTGGACACCTAGGAGGCTGGCGCGGGCCCCCCTGTTTCCCGGCAGGAACACTGAGTACCGCCAGGCCCACCTGGGTCTGCTAAGCAACATCCAGGCCCGTAGCCCTTTAGAGCCCCTCTGAGTATGCCGAGCGTAGGGAAACGCGCTGCACTCTCCTTGGGAGCCGCGGAAGGTCCTCAGCACTCGCACACGTTCACGGACACCGTTCTGGCACGTCCCACTTGGCGTCGAAGTCTTACGCATTACCCTAGGCTGAGCTGAACTCAGAGAAACCCTCGGCTTCGCATCCACCTAGGACCTCCTGCCTGAAGGCACCGTGCCTCCCAGAGAGAGTCGGCTTGCGTTCTTACTGCCATGTAAGTCCCCTTCCTCCGTGGCACTGCAGGCTTTGAATAGCCACAGGCCCAGAGGAGCAGCTACGGCGTTCCTTGGTTGAGGCAGTTCGCTTGATGCAGAACACCCTACTTCGAGAAGTTGATTCAGGGAAGGAAACTCAGGTGTGACCTGTGTCTCTTTGGCTTGTTAGAAACCACGGGGATGTCTGCTGAGTGCGCCCACGGAAACGGGGGCCTGCTGCAAGTAGCCTTGCTTTCCCGTTTGGAAGGCTGCGTTCATGCTGCCATTGAAGCTACCTGACATTCCCTGCTCTCGACAGGCCTGTTAGCCCTGTCAGAGTGCTTCGGGGAACGCTATGAGTCTGCTCTGTCTAAACCAGGTGCTTCCATGGCCGCGGCTCTGGTCCGCCCTGACAAGCTCTAGAGCTAGAGGGAACCTCAAGGTGACAAGTTGCCTCCAGCGTAGGCCCCTAGTAGCCGTGCAGGAAGGGAGGCAGGCAGCTGTCTCCATGAGTTCTCAGTCGCTTAGAGGCTTTATTTTAAAGGAAGTAGTACACTTTGGAGGACTCCTAGGCCTCTCGGGTATGCATCACTTTCCCTCCAAGTTCAGCGAGTACCTCCAGACCCCTGTGGGGCGGCTGAGCAACTTCGAGGCCCATTGGTTGACCCCACCACCCCACCCCCGGAGGCCCTCTGTGCGTGCCGCGCGATGGGCTACACACTGGACGTCCCTCGAGGAGAGCTACATTTCCAGAGCCCTCGAACAGCCTCAGGACAGCATTTCGAGTGAGTCCGACTTTGTCATGGCCCTTGTGTGAGCTGCCATGGGAAAACACTGTGCTTTGAATACTTCGAGGACCTCGTACCTGAAGTCACTCTGCCCGAGGAGAAAGTCAGCATGTTACCATGCCGTGTCGCTCACGGCACGCCCAGCACGAACAACAGGCCTGGAAGGAAGGCCACGAGTGGCGGTGCAGAAGCGGAGGCGTGCAGCAGTTTCCAGGAGGCGGCGGCCTCGGCTCTGGCTACCTTCAACGGCAGCAGGGTATTTCTGGACACCTAGGAGGCTGGCGCGGGCCCCCTGTTCCCGGCAGGAACACTGAGTACCGCCAGGCCCACCTGGGTCTGCTAAGCAACATCCAGGCCCGTAGCCCTTTAGAGCCCCTCTGAGTATGCCGAGCGTAGGGAAACGCGCTGCACTCTCCTTGGGAGCCGCGGAAGGTCCTCAGCACTCGCACACGTTCACGGACACCGTTCTGGCACGTCCCACATGGCGTCGAAGTCTTACGCATTACCCTAGGCTGAGCTGAACTCAGAGAAACCCTCGGCTTCGCATCCACCTAGGACCTCCTGCCTGAAGGCACCGTGCCTCCCAGAGAGAGTCGGCTTGCGTTCTTACTGCCATGTAAGTCCCCTTGCTCCCGTGGCACTGCAGGCTTTGAATAGCCACAGTCCCAGAGGAGCAGCTACGGCGTTCCTTGGTTGAGGCAGTTCGCTTGATGCAGAACACCCTACTTCGAGAAGTTGATTCAGGGAAGGAAACTCAGGGTGACCTGTGTCTCTTTGGGCTTGTTAGAAACCACGGGGATGTCTGCTGAGTGCGCCCACGGAAACGGGGGCCTGCTGCAAAGTAGCCTTGCTTTCCCGTTTGGAAGGCTGCGTTCATGCTGCCTTGAAGCTACCTGACATTCCTGCTCTCGACAGGCCTGTTAGCCCTGTCAGAGTGCTTCGGGGAACGCTATGAGTCTGCTCTGTCTAAACCAGGTGCTTCCATGGCCGCGGCTCTGGTCCGCCTGACAGCTCTAGAGCTAGAGGGAACCTCAAGGTGACAAGTTGCCTCCAGCGTAGGCCCCTAGTAGCCGTGCAGGAAGGGAGGCAGGCAGCTGTCTCCATGAGTTCTCAGTCGCTTAGAGGCTTTATTTTAAAGGAAGTAGTACACTTTGGAGGACTCCTAGGCCTCTCGGGTATGCATCACTTTCCCTCCAAGTTCAGCGAGTACCTCCAGACCCCTGTGGGGCGGCTGAGCAACTTCGAGGCCCATTGGTTGACCCCCACACCCCACCCCCGGAGGCCCTCTGTGCGTGCCGCGCGATGGGCTACACACTGGACGTCCCTCGAGGAGAGCTACATTTCCAGAGCCCTCGAACAGCCTCAGGACAGCATTTCGAGTGAGTCCGACTTTGTCATGGCCCTTGTGTGAGCTGCCATGGGAAAACACTGTGCTTTGAATACTTCGAGGACCTCGTACCTGAAGTCACTCTGCCCGAGGAGAAAGTCAGCATGTTACCATGCCGTGTCGCTCACGGCACGCCCAGCACGAACACAGGCCTGGAAGGAAGGCCCCGAGTGGCGGTGCAGAAGCGGAGGCGTGCAGCAGTTTCCAGGAGGCGGCGGCCTCGGCTCTGGGCACCTTCAACGGCAGCAGGGTTTTCTGGACACCTAGGAGGCTGGCGCGGGCCCCCCTGTTCCCGGCAGGAACACTGAGTACCGCCAGGCCCACCTGGGTCTGCTAAGCAACATCCAGGCCCGTAGCCCTTTAGAGCCCCTCTGTGTATGCCGAGCGTAGGGAAACGCGCTGCACTCTCCTTGGGAGCCGCGTTAAGGTCCTCAGCACTCGCACACGTTCACGGACACCGTTCTGGCACGTCCCACATGGCGTCGAAGTCTTACGCATTACCCGAGGCTGAGCTGAACTCAGAGAAACCCTCGGCTTCGCATCCACCTAGGACCTCCTGCCTGAAGGCACCGTGCCTCCCAGAGAGAGTCGGCTTGCGTTCTTACTGCCATGTAAGTCCCCTTCCTCCCGTGGCACTGCAGGCTTTGAATAGCCACAGTCCCAGAGGAGCAGCTACGGCGTTCCTTGGTTGAGGCAGTTCGCTTGATGCAGAACACCCTACTTCGAGAAGTTGATTCAGGGAAGGAAACTCAGGGTGACCTGTGTCTCTTTGGGCTTGTTAGAAACCACGGGGATGTCTGCTGAGTGCGCCCACGGAAACGGGGGCCTGCTGCAAGTAGCCTTGCTTTCCCGTTTGGAAGGCTGCGTTCATGCTGCCTTGAAGCTACCCTGACATTCCTGCTCTCGACAGGCCTTGTTAGCCCTGTCAGAGTGCTTCGGGGAACGCTATGAGTCTGCTCTGTCTAAACCAGGTGCTTCCATGGCCGCGGCTCTGGTCCGCCTGACAAGCTCTAGAGCTAGAGGGAACCTCAAGGTGACAAGTTGCCTCCAGCGTAGGCCCCTAGTAGCCGTGCAGGAAGGGAGGCAGGCAGCTGTCTCCATGAGTTCTCAGTCGCTTAGAGGCTTTATTTTAAAGGAAGTAGTACACTTTGGAGGACTCCTAGGCCTCTCGGGTATGCATCACTTTCCCTCCAAGTTCAAGCGAGTACCTCCAGACCCCTGTGGGGCGGCTGAGCAACTTCGAGGCCCATTGGTTGACCCCACCACCCCACCCCCGGAGGCCCTCTGTGCGTGCCGCGCGATGGGCTACACACTGGACGTCCCTCGAGGAGCGCTACATTTCCAGAGCCCTCGAACAGCCTCAGGACAGCATTTCGAGTGAGTCCGACTTTGTCATGGCCCTTGTGTGAGCTGCCATGGGAAAACACTGTGCTTTGAATACTTCGAGGACCTCGTACCTGAAGTCACTCTGCCCGAGGAGAAAGTCAGCATGTTACCATGCCGTGCGCTCACGGCACGCCCAGCACGAAACACAGGCCTGGAAGGAAGGCCCCGAGTGGCGGTGCAGAAGCGGAGGCGTGCAGCAGTTTCCAGGAGGCGGCGGCCTCGGCTCTGGGCACCTTCAACGGCAGCAGGGTTTCTGGGACACCTAGGAGGCTGGCGCGGGCCCCCTGTTTCCGGCAGGAACACTGAGTACCGCCAGGCCCACCTGGGTCTGCTAAGCAACATCCAGGCCCGTAGCCCTTTAGAGCCCCTCTGTGTATGCCGAGCGTAGGGAAACGCGCTGCACTCTCCTTGGGAGCCGCGGAAGGACCTCAGCACTCGCACACGTTCACGGACACCGTTCTGGCACGTCCCACATGGCGTCGAAGTCTTACGCATTACCCGAGGCTGAGCTGAACTCAGAGAAACCCTCGGCTTCGCATCCACCTAGGACCTCCTGCCTGAAGGCACCGTGCCTCCAGAGAGAGTCGGCTTGCGTTCTTACTGCCATGTAAGTCCCCTTCCTCCCGTGGCACTGCAGGATTTGAATAGCCACAGGCCCAGAGGAGCAGCTACGGCGTTCCTTGGTTGAGGCAGTTCGCTTGATGCAGAACACCCTACTTCGAGAAGTTGATTCAGGGAAGGAAACTCAGGGTGACCTGTGTCTCTTTGGGCTTGTTAGAAACCACGGGGATGTCTGCTGAGTGCGCCCACGGAAACGGGGGCCTGCTGCAAGTAGCCTTGCTTTCCCGTTTGGAAGGCTGCGTTCATGCTGCCTTGAAGCTACCTGACATTCCCTGCTCTCGACAGGCCTGTTAGCCCTGTCAGAGTGCTTCGGGGAACGTTATGAGTCTGCTCTGCGTAACCAGGTGCTTCCATGGCCGCGGCTCTGGTCGGCCTGACAAGCTCTAGAGCTAGAGGGAACCTCAAGGTGACAAGTTGCCTCCAGCGTAGGCCCCTAGTAGCCGTGCAGGAAGGGAGGCAGGCAGCTGTCTCCATGAGTTCTCAGTCGCTTAGAGGCTTTATTTTAAAGGAAGTAGTACACTTTGGAGGACTCCTAGGCCTCTCGGGTATGCATCACTTTCCCTCCAAGTTCAGCGAGTACCTCCAGACCCCTGTGGGGCGGCTGAGCAACTTCGAGGCCCATTGGATGACCCCACCACCCCACCCCCGGAGGCCCTCTGTGCGTGCCGCGCGATGGGCTACACACTGGACGTCCCTCGAGGAGAGCTACATTTCCAGAGCCCTCGAACAGCCTCAGGACAGCATTTCGAGTGAGTCCGACTTTGTCATGGCCCTTGTGTGAGCTGCCATGGGAAAACACTGTGCTTTGAATACTTCGAGGACCTCGTACCTGAAGTCACTCTGCCCGAGGAGAAAGTCAGCATGTTACCATGCCGTGTCGCTCACGGCACGCCCAGCACGAACACAGGCCTGGAAGGAAGGCCCCGAGTGGCGGTGCAGAAGCGGAGGCGTGCAGCAGTTTCCACGAGGCGGCGGCCTCGGCTCTGGGCACCTTCAACGGCAGCAGGGTTTTCTGGACACCTAGGAGGCTGGCGCGGGCCCCCTGTTCCCGGCAGGAACACTGAGTACCGCCAGGCCCACCTGGGTCTGCTAAGCAACATCCAGGCCCGTAGCCCTTTAGAGCCCCTCTGTGTATGCCGAGCGTAGGGAAACGCGCTGCACTCTCCTTGGGAGCCGCGGAAGGTCCTCAGCACTCGCACACGTTCACGGACACCGTTCTGGCACGTCCCACATGGCGTCGAAGTCTTACGCATTACCCGAGGCTGAGCTGAACTCAGAGAAACCCTCGGCTTCGCATCCACCTAGGACCTCCTGCCTGAAGGCACCGTGCCTCCCAGAGAGAGTCGGCTTGCGTTCTTACTGCCATGTAAGTCCCCTTCCTCCCGTGGCACTGCAGGCTTTGAATAGCCACAGGCCCAGAGGAGCAGCTACGGCGTTCCTTGGTTGAGGCAGTTCGCTTGATGCAGAACACCCTACTTCGAGAAGTTGATTCAGGGAAGGAAACTCAGGGTGACCTGTGTCTCTTTGGGCTTGTTAGAAACCACGGGGATGTCTGCTGAGTGCGCCCACGGAAACGGGGGCCTGCTGCAAGTAGCCTTGCTTTCCCGTTTGGAAGGCTGCGTTCATGCTGCCTTGAAGCTACCTGACATTCCCTGCTCTCGACAGGCCTGTTAGCCCTGTCAGAGTGCTTCGGGGAACGCTATGAGTCTGCTCTGTCTAAACCAGGTGCTTCCATGGCCGCGGCTCTGGTCCGCCTGACAAGCTCTAGAGCTAGAGGGAACCTCAAGGTGACAAGTTGCCTCCAGCGTAGGCCCCTAGTAGCCGTGCAGGAAGGGAGGCAGGCAGCTGTCTCCATGAGTTCTCAGTCGCTTAGAGGCTTTCTTTTAAAGGAAGTAGTACACTTTGGAGGACTCCTAGGCCTCTCGGGTATGCATCACTTTCCCTCCAAGTTCAGCGAGTACCTCCAGACCCCTGTGGGGCGGCTGAGCAACTTCGAGGCCCATTGGTTGACCCCACCACCCCACCCCCGGAGGCCCTCTGTGCGTGCCGCGCGATGGGCTACACACTGGACGTCCCTCGAGGAGAGCTACATTTCCAGAGCCCTCGAACAGCCTCAGGACAGCATTTCGAGTGAGTCCGACTTTGTCATGGCCCTTGTGTGAGCTGCCATGGGAAAACACTGTGCTTTGAATACTTCGAGGACCTCGTACCTGAAGTCACTCTGCCCGAGGAGAAAGTCAGCATGTTACCATGCCGTGTCGCTCACGGCACGCCCAGCACGAACACAGGCCTGGAAGGAAGGCCCCGAGTGGCGGTGCAGAAGCGGAGGCGTGCAGCAGTTTCCAGGAGGCGGCGGCCTCGGCTCTGGGCACCTTCAACGGCAGCAGGGTTTTCTGGACACCTAGGAGGCTGGCGCGGGCCCCCTGTTCCCGGCAGGAACACTGAGTACCGCCAGGCCCACCTGGGTCTGCTAAGCAACATCCAGGCCCGTAGCCCTTTAGAGCCCCTCTGTGTATGCCGAGCGTAGGGAAACGCGCTGCACTCTCCTTGGGAGCCGCGGAAGGATCCTCAGCACTCGCACACGTTCACGGACACCGTTCTGGCACGTCCCACATGGCGTCGAAGTCTTACGCATTACCCGAGGCTGAGCTGAACTCAGAGAAACCCTCGGCTTCGCATCCACCTAGGACCTCCTGCCTGAAGGCACCGTGCCTCCCAGAGAGAGTCGGCTTGCGTTCTTACTGCCATGTAAGTCCCCTTCCTCCCGTGGCACTGCAGGCTTTGAATAGCCACAGGCCCAGAGGAGCAGCTACGGCGTTCCTTGGTTGAGGCAGTTCGCTTGATGCAGAACACCCTACTTCGAGAAGTTGATTCAGGGAAGGAAACTCAGGGTGACCTGTGTCTCTTTGGGCTTGTTAGAAACCACGGGGAGGTCTGCTGAGTGCGCCCACGGAAACGGGGGCCTGCTGCAAGTAGCCTTGCTTTCCCGTTTGGAAGGCTGCGTTCATGCTGCCTTGAAGCTACCTGACATTCCCTGCTCTCGACAGGCCTGTTAGCCCTGTCAGAGTGCTTCGGGGAACGTTATGAGTCTGCTCTGTCTAAACCAGGTGCTTCCATGGCCGCGGCTCTGGTCCGCCTGACAAGCTCTAGAGCTAGAGGGAACCTCAAGGTGACAAGTTGCCTCCAGCGTAGGCCCCTAGTAGCCGTGCAGGAAGGGAGGCAGGCAGCTGTCTCCATGAGTTCTCAGTCGCTTAGAGGCTTTATTTTAAAGGAAGTAGTACACTTTGGAGGACTCCTAGGCCTCTCGGGTATGCATCACTTTCCCTCCAAGTTCAGCGAGTACCTCCAGACCCCTGTGGGGCGGCTGAGCAACTTCGAGGCCCATTGGTTGACCCCACCACCCCACCCCCGGAGGCCCTCTGTGCGTGCCGCGCGATGGGCTACACACTGGACGTCCCTCGAGGAGAGCTACATTTCCAGAGCCCTCGAACAGCCTCAGGACAGCATTTCGAGTGAGTCCGACTTTGTCATGGCCCTTGTGTGAGCTGCCATGGGAAAACACTGTGCTTTGAATACTTCGAGGACCTCGTACCTGAAGTCACTCTGCCCGAGGAGAAAGTCAGCATGTTACCATGCCGTGTCGCTCACGGCACGCCCAGCACGAACACAGGCCTGGAAGGAAGGCCCCGAGTGGCGGTGCAGAAGCGGAGGCGTGCAGCAGTTTCCAGGAGGCGGCGGCCTCGGCTCTGGGCACCTTCAACGGCAGCAGGGTTTTCTGGACACCTAGGAGGCTGGCGCGGGCCCCCTGTTCCCGGCAGGAACACTGAGTACCGCCAGGCCCACCTGGGTCTGCTAAGCAACATCCAGGCCCGTAGCCCTTTAGAGCCCCTCTGTGTATGCCGAGCGTAGGGAAACGCGCTGCACTCTCCTTGGGAGCCGCGGAAGGACCTCAGCACTCGCACACGTTCACGGACACCGTTCTGGCACGTCCCACATGGCGTCGAAGTCTTACGCATTACCCGAGGCTGAGCTGAACTCAGAGAAACCCTCGGCTTCGCATCCACCTAGGACCTCCTGCCTGAAGGCACCGTGCCTCCCAGAGAGAGTCGGCTTGCGTTCTTACTGCCATGTAAGTCCCCTTCCTCCCGTGGCACTGCAGGCTTTGAATAGCCACAGGCCCAGAGGAGCAGCTACGGCGTTCCTTGGTTGAGGCAGTTCGCTTGATGCAGAACACCCTACTTCGAGAAGTTGATTCAGGGAAGGAAACTCAGGGTGACCTGTGTCTCTTTGGGCTTGTTAGAAACCACGGGGATGTCTGCTGAGTGCGCCCACGGAAACGGGGGCCTGCTGCAAGTAGCCTTGCTTTCCCGTTTGGAAGGCTGCGTTCATGCTGCCTTGAAGCTACCTGACATTCCCTGCTCTCGACAGGCCTGTTAGCCCTGTCAGAGTGCTTCGGGGAACGCTATGAGTCTGCTCTGTCTAAACCAGGTGCTTCCATGGCCGCGGCTCTGGTCGGCCTGACAAGCTCTAGAGCTAGAGGGAACCTCAAGGTGACAAGTTGCCTCCAGCGTAGGCACCTAGTAGCCGTGCAGGAAGGGAGGCAGGCAGCTGTCTCCATGAGTTCTCAGTCGCTTAGAGGCTTTATTTTAAAGGAAGTAGTACACTTTGGAGGACTCCTAGGCCTCTCGGGTATGCATCACTTTCCCTCCAAGTTCAGCGAGTACCTCCAGACCCCTGTGGGGCGGCTGAGCAACTTCGAGGCCCATTGGTTGACCCCACCACCCCACCCCCGGAGGCCCTCTGTGCGTGCCGCGCGATGGGCTACACACTGGACGTCCCTCGAGGAGAGCTACATTTCCAGAGCCCTCGAACAGCCTCAGGACAGCATTTCGAGTGAGTCCGACTTTGTCATGGCCCTTGTGTGAGCTGCCATGGGAAAACACTGTGCTTTGAATACTTCGAGGACCTCGTACCTGAAGTCACTCTGCCCGAGGAGAAAGTCAGCATGTTACCATGCCGTGTCGCTCACGGCACGCCCAGCACGAACACAGGCCTGGAAGGAAGGCCCCGAGTGGCGGTGCAGAAGCGGAGGCGTGCAGCAGTTTCCAGGAGGCGGCGGCCTCGGCTCTGGGCACCTTCAACGGCAGCAGGGTTTTCTGGACACCTAGGAGGCTGGCGCGGGCCCCCTGTTCCCGGCAGGAACACTGAGTACCGCCAGGCCCACCTGGGTCTGCTAAGCAACATCCAGGCCCGTAGCCCTTTAGAGCCCCTCTGTGTATGCCGAGCGTAGGGAAACGCGCTGCACTCTCCTTGGGAGCCGCGGAAGGTCCTCAGCACTCGCACACGTTCACGGACACCGTTCTGGCACGTCCCACATGGCGTCGAAGTCTTACGCATTACCCTAGGCTGAGCTGAACTCAGAGAAACCCTCGGCTTCGCATCCACCTAGGACCTCCTGCCTGAAGGCACCGTGCCTCCCAGAGAGAGTCGGCTTGCGTTCTTACTGCCATGTAAGTCCCCTTCCTCCCGTGGCACTGCAGGCTTTGAATAGCCACAGGCCCAGAGGAGCAGCTACGGCGTTCCTTGGTTGAGGCAGTTCGCTTGATGCAGAACACCCTACTTCGAGAAGTTGATTCAGGGAAGGAAACTCAGGGTGACCTGTGTCTCTTTGGGCTTGTTAGAAACCACGGGGATGTCTGCTGAGTGCGCCCACGGAAACGGGGGGCCTGCTGCAAGTAGCCTTGCTTTCCCGTTTGGAAGGCTGCGTTCATGCTGCCTTGAAGCTACCTGACATTCCCTGCTCTCGACAGGCCTGTTAGCCCTGTCAGAGTGCTTCGGGGAACGCTATGAGTCTGCTCTGTCTAAACCAGGTGCTTCCATGGCCGCGGCTCTGGTCCGCCTGACAAGCTCTAGAGCTAGAGGGAACCTCAAGGTGACAAGTTGCCTCCAGCGTAGGCCCCTAGTAGCCGTGCAGGAAGGGAGGCAGGCAGCTGTCTCCATGAGTTCTCAGTCGCTTAGAGGCTTTATTTTAAAGGAAGTAGTACACTTTGGAGGACTCCTAGGCCTCTCGGGTATGCATCACTTTCCCTCCAAGTTCAGCGAGTACCTCCAGACCCCTGTGGGGCGGCTGAGCAACTTCGAGGCCCATTGGTTGACCCCACCACCCCACCCCCGGAGGCCCTCTGTGCGTGCCGCGCGATGGGCTACACACTGGACGTCCCTCGAGGAGCGCTACATTTCCAGAGCCCTCGAACAGCCTCAGGACAGCATTTCGAGTGAGTCCGACTTTGTCATGGCCCTTGTGTGAGCTGCCATGGGAAAACACTGTGCTTTGAATACTTCGAGGACCTCGTACCTGAAGTCACTCTGCCCGAGGAGAAAGTCAGCATGTTACCATGCCGTGTCGCTCACGGCACGCCCAGCACGAACACAGGCCTGGAAGTAAGGCCCCGAGTGGCGGTGCAGAAGCGGAGGCGTGCAGCAGTTTCCACGAGGCGGCGGCCTCGGCTCTGGGCACCTTCAACGGCAGCAGGGTTTTCTGGACACCTAGGAGGCTGGCGCGGGCCCCCTGTTCCCGGCAGGAACACTGAGTACCGCCAGGCCCACCTGGGTCTGCTAAGCAACATCCAGGCCCGTAGCCCTTTAGAGCCCCTCTGTGTATGCCGAGCGTAGGGAAACGCGCTGCACTCTCCTTGGGAGCCGCGGAAGGACCTCAGCACTCGCACACGTTCACGGACACCGTTCTGGCACGTCCCACATGGCGTCGAAGTCTTACGCATTACCCGAGGCTGAGCTGAACTCAGAGAAACCCTCGGCTTCGCATCCACCTAGGACCTCCTGCCTGAAGGCACCGTGCCTCCCAGAGAGAGTCGGCTTGCGTTCTTACTGCCATGTAAGTCCCCTTCCTCCCGTGGCACTGCAGGCTTTGAATAGCCACAGGCCCAGAGGAGCAGCTACGGCGTTCCTTGGTTGAGGCAGTTCGCTTGATGCAGAACACCCTACTTCGAGAAGTTGATTCAGGGAAGGAAACTCAGGGTGACCTGTGTCTCTTTGGGCTTGTTAGAAACCACGGGGATGTCTGCTGAGTGCGCCCACGGAAACGGGGGCCTGCTGCAAGTAGCCTTGCTTTCCCGTTTGGAAGGCTGCGTTCATGCTGCCTTGAAGCTACCTGACATTCCCTGCTCTCGACAGGCCTGTTAGCCCTGTCAGAGTGCTTCGGGGAACGCTATGAGTCTGCTCTGTCTAAACCAGGTGCTTCCATGGCCGCGGCTCTGGTCCGCCTGACAAGCTCTAGAGCTAGAGGGAACCTCAACGTGACAAGTTGCCTCCAGCGTAGGCCCCTAGTAGCCGTGCAGGAAGGGAGGCAGGCAGCTGTCTCCATGAGTTCTCAGTCGCTTAGAGGCTTTATTTTAAAGGAAGTAGTACACTTTGGAGGACTCCTAGGCCTCTCGGGTATGCATCACTTTCCCTCCAAGTTCAGCGAGTACCTCCAGACCCCTGTGGGGCGGCTGAGCAACTTCGAGGCCCATTGGTTGACCCCACCACCCCACCCCCGGAGGCCCTCTGTGCGTGCCGCGCGATGGGCTACACACTGGACGTCCCTCGAGGAGAGCTACATTTCCAGAGCCCTCGAACAGCCTCAGGACAGCATTTCGAGTGAGTCCGACTTTGTCATGGCCCTTGTGTGAGCTGCCATGGGAAAACACTGTGCTTTGAATACTTCGAGGACCTCGTACCTGAAGTCACTCTGCCCGAGGAGAAAGTCAGCATGTTACCATGCCGTGTCGCTCACGGCACGCCCAGCACGAACACAGGCCTGGAAGGAAGGCCCCGAGTGGCGGTGCAGAAGCGGAGGCGTGCAGCAGTTTCCAGGAGGCGGCGGCCTCGGCTCTGGGCACCTTCAACGGCAGCAGGGTTTTCTGGACACCTAGGAGACTGGCGCGGGCCCCCTGTTTCCGGCAGGAACACTGAGTACCGCCAGGCCCACCTGGGTCTGCTAAGCAACATCCAGGCCCGTAGCCCTTTAGAGCCCCTCTGTGTATGCCGAGCGTAGGGAAACGCGCTGCACTCTCCTTGGGAGCCGCGGAAGGTCCTCAGCACTCGCACACGTTCACGGACACCGTTCTGGCACGTCCCACATGGCGTCGAAGTCTTACGCATTACCCGAGGCTGAGCTGAACTCAGAGAAACCCTCGGCTTCGCATCCACCTAGGACCTCCTGCCTGAAGGCACCGTGCCTCCCAGAGAGAGTCGGCTTGCGTTCTTACTGCCATGTAAGTCCCCTTCCTCCCGTGGCACTGCAGGCTTTGAATAGCCACAGTCCCAGAGGAGCAGCTACGGCGTTCCTTGGTTGAGGCAGTTCGCTTGATGCAGAACACCCTACTTCGAGAAGTTGATTCAGGGAAGGAAACTCAGGGTGACCTGTGTCTCTTTGGGCTTGTTAGAAACCACGGGGATGTCTGCTGAGTGCGCCCACGGAAACGGGGGCCTGCTGCAAGTAGCCTTGCTTTCCCGTTTGGAAGGCTGCGTTCATGCTGCCTTGAAGCTACCTGACATTCCCTGCTCTCGACAGGCCTGTTAGCCCTGTCAGAGTGCTTCGGGGAACGCTATGAGTCTGCTCTGTCTAAACCAGGTGCTTCCATGGCCGCGGCTCTGGTCCGCCTGACAAGCTCTAGAGCTAGAGGGAACCTCAAGGTGACAAGTTGCCTCCAGCGTAGGCCCCTAGTAGCCGTGCAGGAAGGGAGGCAGGCAGCTGTCTCCATGAGTTCTCAGTCGCTTAGAGGCTTTATTTTAAAGGAAGTAGTACACTTTGGAGGACTCCTAGGCCTCTCGGGTATGCATCACTTTCCCTCCAAGTTCAGCGAGTACCCTCCAGACCCCTGTGGGGCGGCTGAGCAACTTCGAGGCCCATTGGTTGACCCCACCACCCCACCCCCGGAGGCCCTCTGTGCGTGCCGCGCGATGGGCTACACACTGGACGTCCCTCGAGGAGAGCTACATTTCCAGAGCCCTCGAACAGCCTCAGGACAGCATTTCGAGTGAGTCCGACTTTGTCATGGCCCTTGTGTGAGCTGCCATGGGAAAACACTGTGCTTTGAATACTTCGAGGACCTCGTACCTGAAGTCACTCTGCCCGAGGAGAAAGTCAGCATGTTACCATGCCGTGTCGCTCACGGCACGCCCAGCACGAACACAGGCCTGGAAGGAAGGCCCCGAGTGGCGGTGCAGAAGCGGAGGCGTGCAGCAGTTTCCAGGAGGCGGCGGCCTCGGCTCTGGGCACCTTCAACGGCAGCAGGGTTTTCTGGACACCTAGGAGGCTGGCGCGGGCCCCCCTGTTCCCGGCAGGAACACTGAGTACCGCCAGGCCCACCTGGGTCTGCTAAGCAACATCCAGGCCCGTAGCCCTTTAGAGCCCCTCTGTGTATGCCGAGCGTAGGGAAACGCGCTGCACTCTCCTTGGGAGCCGCGGAAGGTCCTCAGCACTCGCACACGTTCACGGACACCGTTCTGGCACGTCCCACTTGGCGTCGAAGTCTTACGCATTACCCTAGGCTGAGCTGAACTCAGAGAAACCCTCGGCTTCGCATCCACCTAGGACCTCCTGCCTGAAGGCACCGTGCCTCCCAGAGAGAGTCGGCTTGCGTTCTTACTGCCATGTAAGTCCCCTTCCTCCGTGGCACTGCAGGCTTTGAATAGCCACAGGCCCAGAGGAGCAGCTACGGCGTTCCTTGGTTGAGGCAGTTCGCTTGATGCAGAACACCCTACTTCGAGAAGTTGATTCAGGGAAGGAAACTCAGGGTGACCTGTGTCTCTTTGGGCTTGTTAGAACCACGGGGATGTCTGCTGAGTGCGCCCACGGAAACGGTGGGCCTGCTGCAAGTAGCCTTGCTTTCCCGTTTGGAAGGCTGCGTTCATGCTGCCTTGAAGCTACCTGACATTCCCTGCTCTCGACAGGCCTGTTAGCCCTGTCAGAGTGCTTCGGGGAACGCTATGAGTCTGCTCTGTCTAAACCAGGTGCTTCCATGGCCGCGGCTCTGGTCCGCCTGACAAGCTCTAGAGCTAGAGGGAACCTCAAGGTGACAAGTTGCCTCCAGCGTAGGCCCCTAGTAGCCGTGCAGGAAGGGAGGCAGGCAGCTGTCTCCATGAGTTCTCAGTCGCTTAGAGGCTTTATTTTAAGGAAGTAGTACACTTTGGAGGACTCCTAGGCCTCTCGGGTATGCATCACTTTCCTCCAAGTTCAGCGAGTACCTCCAGACCCCCTGTGGGGCGGCTGAGCAACTTCGAGGCCCATTGGTTGACCCCACCACCCCACCCCCGGAGGCCCTCTGTGCGTGCCGCGCGATGGGCTACACACTGGACGTCCCTCGAGGAGAGCTACATTTCCAGAGCCCTCGAACAGCCTCAGGACAGCATTTCGAGTGAGTCCGACTTTGTCATGGCCCTTGTGTGAGCTGCCATGGGAAAACACTGTGCTTTGAATACTTCGAGGACCTCGTACCTGAAGTCACTCTGCCCGAGGAGAAAGTCAGCATGTTACCATGCCGTGTCGCTCACGGCACGCCCAGCACGAACACAGGCCTGGAAGGAAGGCCCCGAGTGGCGGTGCAGAAGCGGAGGCGTGCAGCAGTTTCCACGAGGCGGCGGCCTCGGCTCTGGGCACCTTCAACGGCAGCAGGGTTTTCTGGACACCTAGGAGGCTGGCGCGGGCCCCCTGTTCCCGGCAGGAACACTGAGTACCGCCAGGCCCACCTGGGTCTGCTAAGCAACATCCAGGCCCGTAGCCCTTTAGAGCCCCTCTGTGTATGCCGAGCGTAGGGAAACGCGCTGCACTCTCCTTGGGAGCCGCGGAAGGACCTCAGCACTCGCACACGTTCACGGACACCGTTCTGGCACGTCCCACATGGCGTCGAAGTCTTACGCATTACCCGAGGCTGAGCTGAACTCAGAGAAACCCCTCGGCTTCGCATCCACCTAGGACCTCCTGCCTGAAGGCACCGTGCCTCCCAGAGAGAGTCGGCTTGCGTTCTTACTGCCATGTAAGTCCCCTTCCTCCCGTGGCACTGCAGGCTTTGAATAGCCACAGGCCCAGAGGAGCAGCTACGGCGTTCCTTGGTTGAGGCAGTTCGCTTGATGCAGAACACCCTACTTCGAGAAGTTGATTCAGGGAAGGAAACTCAGGGTGACCTGTGTCTCTTTGGGCTTGTTAGAAACCACGGGGATGTCTGCTGAGTGCGCCCACGGAAACGGGGGCCTGCTGCAAGTAGCCTTGCTTTCCCGTTTGGAAGGCTGCGTTCATGCTGCCTTGAAGCTACCTGACATTCCCTGCTCTCGACAGGCCTGTTAGCCCTGTCAGAGTGCTTCGGGGAACGTTATGAGTCTGCTCTGTCTAAACCAGGTGCTTCCATGGCCGCGGCTCTGGTCCGCCTGACAAGCTCTAGAGCTAGAGGGAACCTCAACGGTGACAAGTTGCCTCCAGCGTAGGCCCCTAGTAGCCGTGCAGGAAGGGAGGCAGGCAGCTGTCTCCATGAGTTCTCAGGTCGCTTAGAGGCTTTATTTTAAAGGAAGTAGTACACTTTGGAGGACTCCTAGGCCTCTCGGGTATGCATCACTTTCCCTCCAAGTTCAGCGAGTACCTCCAGACCCCTGTGGGGCGGCTGAGCAACTTCGAGGCCCATTGGTTGACCCCCACCACCCCACCCCGGAGGCCCTCTGTGCGTGCCGCGCGATGGGCTACACACTGGACGTCCCTCGAGGAGAGCTACATTTCCAGAGCCCTCGAACAGCCTCAGGACAGCATTTCGAGTGAGTCCGACTTTGTCATGGCCCTTGTGTGAGCTGCCATGGGAAAACACTGTGCTTTGAATACTTCGAGGACCTCGTACCTGAAGTCACTCTGCCCGAGGAGAAAGTCAGCATGTTACCATGCCGTGTCGCTAACGGCACGCCCAGCACGAACACAGGCCTGGAAGGAAGGCCCCGAGTGGCGGTGCAGAAGCGGAGGCGTGCAGCAGTTTCCAGGAGGCGGCGGCCTCGGCTCTGGGCACCTTCAACGGCAGCAGGGTTTTCTGGACACCTAGGAGACTGGCGCGGGCCCCCTGTTTCCGGCAGGAACACTGAGTACCGCCAGGCCCACCTGGGTCTGCTAAGCAACATCCAGGCCCGTAGCCCTTTAGAGCCCCTCTGAGTATGCCGAGCGTAGGGAAACGCGCTGCACTCTCCTTGGGAGCCGCGGAAGGTCCTCAGCACTCGCACACGTTCACGGACACCGTTCTGGCACGTCCCACATGGCGTCGAAGTCTTACGCATTACCCTAGGCTGAGCTGAACTCAGAGAAACCCTCGGCTTCGCATCCACCTAGGACCTCCTGCCTGAAGGCACCGTGCTCCCAGAGAGAGTCGGCTTGCGTTCTTACTGCCATGTAAGTCCCCTTCCTCCCGTGGCACTGCAGGCTTTGAATAGCCACAGGCCCAGAGGAGCAGCTACGGCGTTCCTTGGTTGAGGCAGTTCGCTTGATGCAGAACACCCTACTTCGAGAAGTTGATTCAGGGAAGGAAACTCAGGGTGACCTGTGTCTCTTTGGGCTTGTTAGAAACCACGGGGATGTCTGCTGAGTGCGCCCACGGAAACGGGGGCCTGCTGCAAGTAGCCTTGCTTTCCCGTTTGGAAGGCTGCGTTCATGCTGCCTTGAAGCTACCTGACATTCCCTGCTCTCGACAGGCCTGTTAGCCCTGTCAGAGTGCTTCGGGGAACGTTATGAGGTCTGCCTCTGTCTAAACCAGGTGCTTCCATGGCCGCGGCTCTGGTCCGCCTGACAAGCTCTAGAGCTAGAGGGAACCTCAACGGTGACAAGTTGCCTCCAGCGTAGGCCCCTAGTAGCCGTGCAGGAAGGGAGGCAGGCAGCTGTCTCCATGAGTTCTCAGTCGCTTAGAGGCTTTATTTTAAAGGAAGTAGTACACTTTGGAGGACTCCTAGGCCTCTCGGGTATGCATCACTTTCCCTCCAAGTTCAGCGAGTACCTCCAGACCCCTGTGGGGCGGCTGAGCAACTTCGAGGCCCATTGGTTGACCCCACCACCCCACCCCCGGAGGCCCTCTGTGCTGTGCCGCGCCGATGGGCTACACACTGGACGTCCTCGAGGAGAGCTACATTTCCAGAGCCCTCGAACAGCCTCAGGACAGCATTTCGAGTGGAGTCCGACTTTGTCATGGCCCTTGTGTGAGCTGCCATGGGAAAACACTGTGCTTTGAATACTTCGAGGACCTCGTACCTGAAGTCACTCTGCCCGAGGAGAAAGTCAGCATGTTACCATGCCGTGTCGCTAACGGCACGCCCAGCACGAACACAGGCCTGGAAGTAAGGCCCGAGTGGCGGTGCAGAAGCGGAGGCGTGCAGCAGTTTCCAGGAGGCGGCGGCCTCGGCTCTGGGCACCTTCAACGGCAGCAGGGTTTTCTGGACACCTAGGAGACTGGCGCGGGCCCCCTGTTCCCGGCAGGAACACTGAGTACCGCCAGGCCCACCTGGGTCTGCTAAGCAACATCCAGGCCCGTAGCCCTTTAGAGCCCCTCTGTGTATGCCGAGCGTAGGGAAACGCGCTGCACTCTCCTTGTGAGCAGCTTAAGGTCCTCAGCACTCGCACACGTTCACGGACACCGTTCTGGCACGTCCCACATTGGCGTCCGAAGTCTTACGCATTACCCTAGGCTGAGCTGAAACTCAGAGAAACCCTCGGCTTCGCATTCCACCTAGGACCTCCTGCCTGAAGGCACCGTGCCTCCCCAGAGAGAGTCGGCTTGCGTTCTTACTGCCATGTAAGTCCCCTTCCTCCCGTGGCACTGCAGGCTTTGAATAGCCACAGTCCCAGAGGAGCAGCTACGGCGTTCCTTGGTTGAGGCAGTTCGCTTGATGCAGAACACCCTACTTCGAGAAGTTGATTCAGGGAAGGAAACTCAGGGTGACCTGTGTCTCTTTGGGCTTGTTAGAAACCACGGGGATGTCTGCTGAGTGCGCCCACGGAAACGGGGGCCTGCTGCAAGTAGCCTTGCTTTCCCGTTTGGAAGGCTGCGTTCATGCTGCCTTGAAGCTACCTGACATTCCCTGCTCTCGACAGGCCTGTTAGCCCTGTCAGAGTGCTTCGGGGAACGCTATGAGTCTGCTCTGTCTAAACCAGGTGCTTCCATGGCCGCGGCTCTGGTCGGCCTGACAAGCTCTAGAGCTAGAGGGAACCTCAAGGTGACAAGTTGCCTCCAGCGTAGGCACCTAGTAGCCGTGCAGGAAAGGGAGGCAGGCAGCTGTCTCCATGAGTTCTCAGTCGCTTAGAGGCTTATTTTAAAGGAAGTAGTACACTTTGGAGGACTCCTAGGCCTCTCGGGTATGCATCACTTGCCCTCCAAGTTCAGCGAGTACCTCCAGACCCCTGTGGGGCGGCTGAGCAACTTCGAGGCCCATTGGTTGACCCCACCACCCCACCCCCGGAGGCCCTCTGTGCGTGCCGCGCGATGGGCTACACACTGGACGTCCCTCGAGGAGAGCTACATTTCCAGAGCCCTCGAACAGCCTCAGGACAGCATTTCGAGTGAGTCCGACTTTGTCATGGCCCTTGTGTGAGCTGCCATGGGAAAACACTGTGCTTTGAATACTTCGAGGACCCTCGTACCTGAAGTCACTCTGCCCGAGGAGAAAGTCAGCATGTTACCATGCCGTGTCGCTCACGGCACGCCCAGCACGAACACAGGCCTGGAAGGAAGGCCCCGAGTGGCGGTGCAGAAGCGAGGCGTGCAGCAGTTTCCAGGAGGCGGCGGCCCTCGGCTCTGGGCACCTTCAACGGCAGCAGGGTTTCTGGACACCTAGGAGGCTGGCGCGGGCCCCCTGTTCCCGGCAGGAACACTGAGTACCGCCAGGCCCACCTGGTCTGCTAAGCAACATCCAGGCCCGTAGCCCTTTAGAGCCCCTCTGTGTATGCCGAGCGTAGGGAAACGCGCTGCACTCTCCTTGGAGCCGCGGAAGGACCTCAGCACTCGCACACGTTCACAGGACACCGTTCTGGCACGTCCCACATGGCGTCGAAGTCTTACGCATTACCCGAGGCTGAGCTGAACTCAGAGAAACCCTCGGCTTCGCATTCCACCTAGGACCTCCGCCTGAAGTCACCGTGCCTCCCAGAGAGAGTCGGCTTGCGTTCTTACTGCCATGTAAGTCCCCTTCCTCCCGTGGCACTGCAGGCTTTGAATAGCCACAGGCCCAGAGGAGCAGCTACGGCGTTCCTTGGTTGAGGCAGTTCGCTTGATGCAGAACACCCTACTTCGAGAAGTTGATTCAGGGAAGGAAACTCAGGGTGACCTGTGTCTCTTGGGCTTGTTAGAAACCACGGGGATGTCTGCTGAGTGCGCCCACGGAAACGGGGGCCTGCTGCAAGTAGCCCTTGCTTTCCCGTTTGGAAGGCTGCGTTCATGCTGCCTTGAAGCTACCTGACATTCCCTGCTCTCGACAGGCCTGTTAGCCCTGTCAGAGTGCTTCGGGGAACGTTATGAGTCTGCTCTGTCTAAACCAGGTGCTTCCATGGCCGCGGCTCTGGTCCGCCTGACAAGCTCTAGAGCTAGAGGGAACCTCAAGGTGACAAGTTGCCTCCAGCGTAGGCCCCTAGTAGCCGTGCAGAAAGGGAGGCAGGCAGCTGTCTCCATGAGTTCTCAGTCGCTTAGAGGCTTTATTTTAAAGGAAGTAGTACACTTTGGAGGACTCCTAGGCCTCTCGGGTATGCATCACTTTCCCTCCAAGTTCAGCGAGTACCTCCAGACCCCTGTGGGGCGGCTGAGCAACTTCGGGGCACATTGGTTGACCCCACTCCCCCACCCCCGGAGGCCCTCTGTGCGTGCCGCGCGATGGGCTACACACTGGACGTCCCTCGAGGAGCGCTACATTTCCAGAGCCCTCGAACAGCCTCAGGACAGCATTTCGGGTGAGTCCGACTTTGTCATGGCCCTTGTGTGAGCTGCCATGGGAAAACACTGTGCTTTGAATACTTCGAGGACCTCGTACCTGAAGTCACTCTGCCCGAGGAGAAAGTCAGCATGTTACCATGCCGTGTCGCTAACGGCACGCCCAGCACGAACACAGGCCTGGAAGGAAGGCCCCGAGTGGCGGTGCAGAAGCGGAGGCGTGCAGCAGTTTCCAGGAGGCGGCGGCCTCGGCTCTGGGCACCTTCAACGGCAGCAGGGTTTTCTGGACACCTAGGAGACTGGCGCGGGCCCCCTGTTTCCGGCAGGAACACTGAGTACCGCCAGGCCCACCTGGGTCTGCTAAGCAACATCCAGGCCCGTAGCCCTTTAGAGCCCCTCTGTGTATGCCGAGCGTAGGGAAACGCGCTGCACTCTCCTTGGGAGCCGCGGAAGGACCTCAGCACTCGCACACGTTCACGGACACCGTTCTGGCACGTCCCACATGGCGTCGAAGTCTTACGCATTACCCGAGGCTGAGCTGAACTCAGAGAAACCCTCACTTCGCATTCCACCTAGGACCTCCCGCCTGAAGTCACCGTGCCTCCCAGAGAGAGTCGGCTTGCGTTCTTACTGCCATGTAAGTCCCCTTCCTCCTGTGGCACTGCAGGCTTTGAATAGCCACAGGCCCAGAGGAGCAGCTACGGCGTTCCTTGGTTGAGGCAGTTCGCTTGATGCAGAACACCCTACTTCGAGAAGTTGATTCAGGGAAGGAAACTCAGGTGACCTGTGTCTCTTTGGGCTTGTTAGAAACCACGGGGATGTCTGCTGAGTGCGCCCACGGAAACGGGGGCCTGCTGCAAGTAGCCTTGCTTTCCCGTTTGGAAGGCTGCGTCATGACTGCCTTGAAGCTACCTGACATTCCCTGCTCTCGACAGGCCTGTTAGCCCTGTCAGAGTGCTTCGGGGAACGTATGAGTCTGCTCTGTCTAAACCAGGTGCTTCCATGGCCGCGGCTCTGGTCCGCCTGACAAGCTCTAGAGCTAGAGGGAACCTCAACGTGACAAGTTGCCTCCAGCGTAGGCCCCTAGTAGCCGTGCAGAAAGGGAGGCAGGCAGCTGTCTCCATGAGTTCTCAGTCGCTTAGAGGCTTTATTTTAAAGGAAGTAGTACACTTTGGAGGACTCCTAGGCCTCTCGGGTATGCATCACTTGCCCTCCAAGTTCAGCGAGTACCTCCAGACCCCTGTGGGGCGGCTGAGCAACTTCGAGGCCCATTGGTTGACCCCACTCCCCCCACCCCGGAGGCCCTCTGTGCGTGCCGCGCGATGGGCTACACACTGGGACGTCCCTCGAGGAGCAGCTACATTTCCAGAGCCCTCGAACAGCCCTCAGGACAGCATTCGGGTGAGTCCCGACTTTGTCATGGCCCTTGTGTGAGCTGCCATGGGAAAACACTGTGCTTGAATACTTCGAGGACCTCGTACCTGAAGTCACTCTGCCCGAGGAGAAAGTCAGCATGCTTACCATGCCGTGTCGCTAACGGCACGCCCAGCACGAACACAGCCTGGAAGTAAGGCCCCGAGTGGCGGTGCAGAAGCGTAGGCGTGCAGCAGTTTCCAGGAGGCGCGGCCTCGGCTCTGGGCACCTTCAACGGCAGCAGGGTTTTTCTGGACACCTAGGAGGCTGGCGCGGGCCCCCTGTTCCCGGCAGGAACACTGAGTACCGCCAGGCCCACCTGGGTCTGCTAAGCAACATCCAGGCCCGTAGCCCTTTAGAGCCCCTCTGTGTATGCCGAGCGTAGGGAAACGCGCTGCACTCTCCTTGGGAGCCGCGGAAGGACCTCAGCACTCGCACACGTTCACGGACACCGTTCTGGCACGTCCCACATGGCGTCGAAGTCTTACGCATTACCCGAGGCTGAGCTGAACTCAGAGAAACCCTCGGCTTCGCATTCCACCTAGGACCTCCCGCCTGAAGTCACCGTGCCTCCCAGAGAGAGTCGGCTTGCGTTCTTACTGCCATGTAAGTCCCCTTCCTCCCGTGGCACTGCAGGCTTTGAATAGCCACAGGCCCAGAGGAGCAGCTACGGCGTTCCTTGGTTGAGGCAGTTTGCTTGATGCAGAACACCCTACTTCGAGAAGTTGATTCAGGGACGGAAACTCAGGGTGACCTGTGTCTCTTTGGGCTTGTTAGAAACCACGGGGATGTCTGCTGAGTGCGCCCACGGAAACGGGGGCCTGCTGCAAGTAGCCTTGCTTTCCCGTTTGGAAGGCTGCATTCATGCTGCCTTGAAGCTACCTGACATTCCCTGCTCTCGACAGGCCTGTTAGCCCTGTCAGAGTGCTTCGGGGAACGTTATGAGTCTGCTCTGTCTAAACCAGGTGCTTCCATGGCCGCGGCTCTGGTCCGCCTGACAAGCTCTAGAGCTAGAGGGAACCTCAACGTGACAAGTTGCCTCCAGCGTAGGCCCCTAGTAGCCGTGCAGAAAGGGAGGCAGGCAGCTGTCTCCATGAGTTCTCAGTCGCTTAGAGGCTTTATTTTAAAGGAAGTAGTACACTTGGAGGACTCCTAGGCCTCTCGGGTATGCATCACTTTCCCTCCAAGTTCAGCGAGTACCTCCAGGACCCCTGTGGGGCGGCTGAGCAACTTCGAGGCCCATTGGTTGACCCCACTCCCCCACCCCCGAGGCCCTCTGTGCGTGCCGCGCGATGGGCTACACACTGGACGTCCCTCGAGGAGCGCTACATTTCCAGAGCCCTCGAACAGCCTCAGGACAGCATTTCGGGTGAGTCCGACTTTGTCATGGCCCTTGTGTGAGCTGCCATGGGAAAACACTGTGCTTTGAATACTTCGAGGACCTCGTACCTGAAGTCACTCTGCCCGAGGGAGAAAGTCAGCATGTTACCATGCCGTGTCGCTAACGGCACGCCCAGCACGAACACAGGCCTGGAAGTAAGGCCCCGAGTGGCGGTGCAGAAGCGGAGGCGTGCAGCAGTTTCCAGGAGGCGGCGGCCTCGGCTCTGGGCACCTTCAACGGCAGCAGGGTTTTCTGGACACCTAGGAGGCTGGCGCGGGCCCCCTGTTCCCGGCAGGAACACTGAGTACCGCCAGGGCCCACCTGGGTCTGCTAAGCAACATCCAGGCCCGTAGCCCTTTAGAGCCCCTCTGTGTATGCGAGCGTAGGGAAACGCGCTGCACTCTCCTTGGGAGCAGCTTAAGGTCCTCAGCACTCGCACACGTTCACGGACACCGTTCTGGCACGTCCCACATGGCGTCGAAGTCTTACGCATTACCCGAGGCTGAGCTGAACTCAGAGAAACCCTCGGCTTCGGCATTCCACCTAGGACCTCCTGCCTGAAGTCACCGTGCCTCCCAGAGAGAGTCGGCTTGCGTTCTTACTGCCATGTAAGTCCCCTTCCTCCCGTGGCACTGCAGGCTTTGAATAGCCACAGGCCCAGAGGAGCAGCTACGGCGTTCCTTGGTTGAGGCAGTTCGCTTGATGCAGAACACCCTACTTCGAGAAGTTGATTCAGGGAAGGAAACTCAGGGTGACCTGTGTCTCTTTGGGCTTGTTAGAAACCACGGGGATGTCTGCTGAGTGCGCCCACGGAAACGGGGGCCTGCTGCAAGTAGCCTTGCTTTCCCGTTTGGAAGGCTGCGTTCATGCTGCCTTGAAGCTACCTGACATTCCCTGCTCTCGACAGGCCTGTTAGCCCTGTCAGAGTGCTTCGGGGAACGTTATGAGTCTGCTCTGTCTAACACCAGGTGCTTCCATGGCCGCGGCTCTGGTCCGCCTGACAAGCTCTAGAGCTAGAGGGAACCTCAACGGTGACAAGTTGCCTCCAGCGTAGGCCCCTAGTAGCCGTGCAGAAAGGGAGGCAGGCCAGCTGTCTCCATGAGTTCTCAGTCGCTTAGAGGCTTTATTTTAAAGGAAGTAGTACACTTTGGAGGACTCCTAGGCCTCTCGGGTATGCATCACTTTCCCTCCAAGTTCAGCGAGTACCTCCAGACCCCTGTGGGGCGGCTGAGCAACTTCGAGGCACATTGGTTGACCCCACCCCCCCACCCCCGGAGGCCCTCTGTGCTGTGCCGCGTGATGGGCTACACACTGGAACGTCCCTCGAGGAGCGCTACATTTCCAGAGCCCTCGAACAGCCTCAGGACAGCATTTCGAGTGAGTCCGACTTTGTCATGGCCCTTGCTGTGAGCTGCCATGGGAAAACACTGGTGCTTTGAATACTTCGAGGACCTCGTACCGTGAAGTCACTCTGCCCGAGGAGAAAGTCAGCATGCTTACCATGCCGTGTCGCTAACGGCACGCCCAGCACGAACACAGGCCTGGAAGTAAGGCCCCGAGTGGCGGTGCAAGAAGCGGAGGCGTGCAGCAGTTTCCAGGAGGGCGGCGGCCTCGGCTCTGGGCACCTTCAACGGCAGCAGGGTTTTCTGGACACCTAGGAGGCTGGCGCGGGCCCCCTGTTCCGGCAGGAACACTGAGTACCGCCAGGCCCACCTGGGTCTGCTAAGCAACATCCAGGCCCGTAGCCCTTTAGAGCCCCTCTGTGTATGCCGAGCGTAGGGAAACGCGCTGCACTCTCCTTGGGAGCCGCTTAAGGTCCTCAGCACTCGCACACGTTCACGGACACCGTTCTGGCACGTCCCCACATGGCGTCGAAGTCTTACGCATTACCCGAGGCTGAGCTGAACTCAGAGAAACCCTCGGCTTCGCATTCCACCTAGGACCTCCCTGCCTGAAGTCACCGTGCCTCCCAGAGAGAGTCGGCTTGCGTTCTTACTGCCATGTAAGTCCCCTTCCTCCGTGGCACTGCAGGCTTTGAATAGCCACAGGCCCAGAGGAGCAGCTACGGCGTTCCTTGTTGAGGCAGTTCGCTTGATGCAGAACACCCTACTGTCGAGAAGTTGATTCAGGGAAGGAAACTCAGGGTGACCTGTGTCTCTTTGGGCTTGTTAGAAACTTACGGGGATGTCTGCTGAGTGCGCCCACGGAAACGGGGGCCTGCTGCAAGTAGCCTTGCTTTCCCGTTTGGAAGGCTGCGTTCATGCTGCCTTGAAGCTACCTGACATTCCCTGCTCTCGACAGGCCTGTTAGCCCTGTCAGAGTGCTTCGGGAACGTTATGAGTCTGCTCTGTCTAAACCAGGTGCTTCCATGGCCGCGGCTCTGGTCCGCCTGACAAGCTCTAGAGCTAGAGGGAACCTCAAGGTGACAAGTGACAAGTGTACTAGTAGGCCCCTAGTAGCCGTGCAGAAGGGAGGCAGGCAGCTGTCTCCATGAGTTCTCAGTCGCTTAGAGGCTTTATTTAAAGGAAGTAGTACACTTTGGAGGACTCCTAGGCCTCTCGGGTATGCATCACTTTCCCTCCAAGTTCAGCGAGTACCTCCAGACCCCTGTGGGGCGGCTGAGCAACTTCGAGGCCCATTGGTTGACCCCACCCCCCACCCCCGGAGGCCCTCTGTGCGTGCCGCGCGATGGGCTACACACTGGACGTCCCTCGAGGAGCGCTACATTTCCAGAGCCCTCGAACAGCCTCAGGACAGCATTTCGGGTGAGTCCGACTTTGTCATGGCCCTTGTGTGAGCTGCCATGGGAAAACACTGTGCTTTGAATACTTCGAGGACCTCGTACCTGAAGTCACTCTGCCCGAGGAGAAAGTCAGCATCTTACCATGCCGTGTCGCTAACGGCACGCCCAGCACGAACACAGTCCTGGAAGTAAACCCCGAGTGGCGGTGCAGAAGCGGAGGCGTGCAGCAGTTTCCATGAGGCGGCGGCCTCGGCTCTGGGCACCTTCAACGGCAGCAGGGTTTTCTGGACACCTAGGAGGCTGGCGCGGGCCCCCTGTTTCCGGCAGGAACACTGAGTACCGCCAGGCCCACCTGGGTCTGCTAAGCAACATCCAGGCCCGTAGCCCTTTAGAGCCCCTCTGAGTATGCCGAGCGTAGGGAAACGCGCTGCACTCTCCTTGGGAGCAGCTTAAGGTCCTCAGCACTCGCACACGTTCACGGACACCGTTCTGGCACGTCCCACATGGCGTCGAAGTCTTACGCATTACCCGAGGCTGAGCTGAACTCAGAGAAACCCTCACTTCGCATTCCACCTAGGACCTCCTGCCTGAAGTCACCGTGCCTCCCAGAGAGAGTCGGCTTGCGTTCTTACTGCCATGTAAGTCCCCTTCCTCCCGTGGCACTGCAGGCTTTGAATAGCCACAGGCCCAGAGGAGCAGCTACGGCGTTCCTTGGTTGAGGCAGTTCGCTTGATGCAGAACACCCTACTTCGAGAAGTTGATTCAGGGAAGGAAACTCAGGGTGACCTGTGTCTCTTTGGGCTTGTTAGAAACCACGGGGATGTCTGCTGAGTGCGCCCACGGAAACGGGGGCCCTGCTGCAAGTAGCCTTGCTTTCCCGTTTGGAAGGCTGCGTTCATGCTGCCTTGAAGCTACCTGACATTCCCTGCTCTCGACAGGCCTGTTAGCCCTGTCAGAGTGCTTCGGGGAACGTTATGAGTCTGCTCTGTCTAAACCAGGTGCTTCCATGGCCGCGGCTCTGGTCCGCCTGACAAGCTCTAGAGCTAGAGGGAACCTCAACGTGACAAGTTGCCTCCAGCGTAGGCCCTAGTAGCCGTGCAGAAAGGGAGGCAGGCAGCTGTCTCCATGAGTTCTCAGTCGCTTAGAGGCTTTATTTTAAAGGAAGTAGTACACTTTGGAGGACTCCTAGGCCTCTCGGGTATGCATCACTTTCCCTCCAAGTTCAGCGAGTACCTCCAGACCCCTGTGGGGCGGCTGAGCTACTTCGGGTCCCTTTGGTTGACCCCACCACCCCACCCCCGAGGCCCTCAGTGCGTGCCGCGCGATGGGCTACACACTGGACGTCCCTCGAGGAGCGCTACATTTCCAGAGCCCTCGAACAGCCTCAGGACAGCATTTCGGGTGAGTCCGACTTTGTCATGGCCCTTGTGTGAGCTGCCATGGGAAAACACTGTGCTTTGAATACTTCGAGGACCTCGTACCTGAAGTCACTCTGCCCGAGGAGAAAGTCAGCATGTTACCATGCCGTGTCGCTCACGGCACGCCCAGCACGAACACAGGCCTGGAAGTAAGGCCCCGAGTGGCGGTGCAGAAGCGGAGGCGTGCAGCAGTTTCCAGGAGGCGGCGGCCTCGGCTCTGGGCACCTTCAACGGCAGCAGGGTTTTCTGGACACCTAGGAGGCTGGCGCGGGCCCCCTGTTCCCGGCAGGAACACTGAGTACCGCCAGGCCCACCATCTGGGTCTGCTAAGCAACATCCAGGCCCGTAGCCCTTTAGAGCCCCTCTGTGTATGCCGAGCGTAGGGAAACGCGCTGCACTCTCCTTGGGAGCAGCTTAAGGTCCTCAGCACTCGCACACGTTCACAGACACCGTTCTGGCACGTCCCACATGGCGTCCAAGTCTTACGCATTACCCGAGGCTGAGCTGAACTCAGAGAAACCCTCGGCTTCGCATTCCACCTAGGACCTCCTGCCTGAAGTCACCGTGCCTCCCAGAGAGAGTCGGCTTGCGTTCTTACTGCCATGTAAGTCCCCTTCCTCCTTGTGGCACTGCAGGCTTTGAATAGCCACAGGCCCAGAGGAGCAGCTACGGCGTTCCTTGGTTGAGGCAGTTCGCTTGATGCAGAACACCCTACTTCGAGAAGTTGATTCAGGGAAGGAAACTCAGGGTGACCTGTGTCTCTTTGGGCTTGTTAGAAACCACGGGGATGTCTGCTGAGTGCGCCCACGGAAACGGGGGCCTGCTGCAAGTAGCCTTGCTTTCCCGTTTGGAAGGCTGCATTCATGCTGCCTTGAAGCTACCTGACATTCCTGCTCTCGACAGGCCTGTTAGCCCTGTCAGAGTGCTTCGGGGAACGCTATGAGTCTGCTCTGTCTAAACCAGGTGCTTCCATGGCCGCGGCTCTGGTCCGCCTGACAAGCTCTAGAGCTAGAGGGAACCTCAAGGTGACAAGTTGCCTCCAGCGTAGGCCCCTAGTAGCCGTGCAGAAAGGGAGGCAGGCAGCTGTCTCCATGAGTTCTCAGTCGCTTAGAGGCTTTATTTTAAAGGAAGTAGTACACTTTGGAGGACTCCTAGGCCTCTCGGGTATGCATCACTTTCCCTCCAAGTTCAGCGAGTACCTCCAGACCCCTGTGGGGCGGCTGAGCAACTTCGAGGCCCATTGTTGACCCCACCCCCCCACCCCGGAGGCCCTCTGTGCGTGCCGCGCGATGGGCTACACACTGGACGTCCCTCGAGGAGCGCTACATTTCCAGAGCCCTCGAACAGCCTCAGGACAGCATTTCGGGTGAGTCCGACTTTGTCATGGCCCTTGTGTCAGCTGCCATGGGAAAACACTGTGCTTTGAATACTTCGAGGACCTCGTACCTGAAGTCACTCTGCCCGAGGAGAAAGTCAGCATTACCATGCCGTGTCGCTAACGGCACGCCCAGCACGAACACAGGCCTGGAAGTAAGGCCCGAGTGGCGGTGCAGAAGCGGAGGCGTGCAGCAGTTTCCAGGAGGCGGCGGCCTCGGCTCTGGGCACCTTCAACGGCAGCAGGGTATTCTGGACACCTAGGAGGCTGGCGCGGGCCCCCTGTTCCCGGCAGGAACACTGAGTACCGCCAGGCCCACCTGGGTCTGCTAAGCAACATCCAGGCCCGTAGCCCTTTAGAGCCCCTCTGTGTATGCCGAGCGTAGGGAAACGCGCTGCACTCTCCTTGGGAGCAGCTTAAGGTCCTCAGCACTCGCACACGTTCACGGACACCGTTCTGGCACGTCCCACATGGCGTCGAAGTCTTACGCATTACCCGAGGCTGAGCTGAACTCAGAGAAACCCTCGGCTTCGCATTCCACCTAGGACCTCCCGCCTGAAGTCACCGTGCCTCCCAGAGAGAGTCGGCTTGCGTTCTTACTGCCATGTAAGTCCCCTTCCTCCCGTGGCACTGCAGGCTTTGAATAGCCACAGGCCAGAGGAGCAGCTACGGCGTTCCTTGGTTGAGGCAGTTCGCTTGATGCAGAACACCCTACTTCGAGAAGTTGATTCAGGGAAGGAAACTCAGGGTGACCTGTGTCTCTTTGGGCTTGTTAGAAACCACGGGGATGTCTGCTGAGTGCGCCCACGGAAACGGGGGCCTGCTGCAAGTAGCCTTGCTTTCCCGTTTGGAAGGCTGCGTTCATGCTGCCTTGAAGCTACCTGACATTCCCTGCTCTCGACAGGCCTGTTAGCCCTGTCAGAGTGCTTCGGGGAACGTTATGAGTCTGCTCTGTCTAAACCAGGTGCTTCCATGGCCGCGGCTCTGGTCCGCCTGACAAGCTCTAGAGCTAGAGGGAACCTCAAGGTGACAAGTTGCCTCCAGCGTAGGCCCCTAGTAGCCGTGCAGGAAGGGAGGCAGGCAGCTGTCTCCATGAGTTCTCAGTCGCTTAGAGGCTTTATTTTAAAGGAAGTAGTACACTTTGGAGGACTCCTAGGCCTCTCGGGTATGCATCACTTTCCCTCCAAGTTCAGCGAGTACCTCCAGACCCCTGTGGGGCGGCTGAGCAACTTCGAGGCCCATTGGTTGACCCCACTCCCCCACCCCCGGAGGCCCTCTGTGCGTGCCGCGCGATGGGCTACACACTGGACGTCCCTCGAGGAGAGCTACATTTCCAGAGCCCTCGAACAGCCTCAGGACAGCATTTCGGGTGAGTCCGACTTTGTCATGGCCCTTGTGTCAGCTGCCATGGGAAAACACTGTGCTTTGAATACTTCGAGGACCTCGTACCTGAAGTCACTCTGCCCGAGGAGAAAGTCAGCATCTTACCATGCCGTGTCGCTAACGGCACGCCCAGCACGAACACAGGCCTGGAAGTAAGGCCCCGAGTGGCGGTGCAGAAGCGGAGGCGTGCAGCAGTTTCCAGGAGGCGGCGGCCTCGGCTCTGGGCACCTTCAACGGCAGCAGGGTTTTCTGGACACCTAGGAGGCTGGCGCGGGCCCCTGTTCCCGGCAGGAACACTGAGTACCGCCAGGCCCACCTGGGTCTGCTAAGCAACATCCAGGCCCGTAGCCCTTTAGAGCCCCTCTGTGTATGCCGAGCGTAGGGAAACGCGCTGCACTCTCCTTGGGAGCCGCTTAAGGTCCTCAGCACTCGCACACGTTCACGGACACCGTTCTGGCACGTCCCACATGGCGTCCAAGTCTTACGCATTACCCGAGGCTGAGCTGAACTCAGAGAAACCCTCGGCTTCGCATTCCACCTAGGACCTCCTGCCTGAAGTCACCGTGCCTCCCAGAGAGAGTCGGCTTGCGTTCTTACTGCCATGTAAGTCCCCTTCCTCCCGTGGCACTGCAGGCTTTGAATAGCCACAGGCCCAGAGGAGCAGCTACGGCGTTCCTTGGTTGAGGCAGTTCGCTTGATGCAGAACACCCTACTTCGAGAAGTTGATTCAGGGAAGGAAACTCAGGGTGACCTGTGTCTCTTTGGGCTTGTTAGAAACCACGGGGATGTCTGCTGAGTGCGCCCACGGAAACGGGGCCTGCTGCAAGTAGCCTTGCTTTCCCGTTTGGAAGGCTGCGTTCATGCTGCCTTGAAGCTACCTGACATTCCCTGCTCTCGACAGGCCTGTTAGCCCTGTCAGAGTGCTTCGGGGAACGTTATGAGTCTGCTCTGTCTAAACCAGGTGCTTCCATGGCCGCGGCTGGTCCGCCTGACAAGCTCTAGAGCTAGAGGGAACCTCAACGTGACAAGTTGCCTCCAGCGTAGGCCCCTAGTAGCCGTGCAGAAAGGGAGGCAGGCAGCTGTCTCCATGAGTTCTCAGTCGCTTAGAGGCTTTCTTTTAAAGGAAGTAGTACACTTTGGAGGACTCCTAGGCCTCTCGGGTATGCATCACTTTCCCTCCAAGTCAGCGAGTACCTCCAGACCCTATGGGGCGGCTGAGCAACTTCGAGGCCCATTGGTTGACCCCACCCCCCACCCCCGGAGGCCCTCTGTGCGTGCCGCGCGATGGGCTACACACTGGACGTCCCTCGAGGAGCGCTACATTTCCAGAGCCCTCGAACAGCCTCAGGACAGCATTTCGGGTGAGTCCGACTTGTCATGGCCCTTGTGTGAGCTGCCATGGGAAAACACTGTGCTTTGAATACTTCGAGGACCTCGTACCTGAAGTCACTCTGCCCGAGGAGAAAGTCAGCATCTTACCATGCCGTGTCGCTAACGGCACGCCCAGCACGAACACAGGCCTGGAAGCAAGGCCCCGAGTGGCGGTGCAGAAGCGGAGGCGTGCAGCAGTTTCCAAGAGGCGGCGGCCTCGGCTCTGGGCACCTTCAACGGCAGCAGGGTTTTCTGGACACCTAGGAGGCTGGCGCGGGCCCCCTGTTCCGGCAGGAAGGAACACTGAGTACCGCCAGGCCCACCTGGGTCTGCTAAGCAACATCCAGGCCCGTAGCCCTTTAGAGCCCCTCTGTGTATGCCGAGCGTAGGGAAACGCGCTGCACTCTCCTTGGGAGCCGCAGAAGGACCTCAGCACTCGCACACGTTCACGGACACCGTTCTGGCACGTCCCACATGGCGTCGAAGTTACGCATTACCCGAGGCTGAGCTGAACTCAGAGAAACCCTCGGCTTCGCATTCCACCTAGGACCTCCTGCCTGAAGTCACCGTGCCTCCCAGAGAGAGTCGGCTTGCGTTCTTACTGCCATGTAAGTCCCCTTCCTCCCGTGGCACTGCAGGCTTTGAATAGCCACAGGCCCAGAGGAGCAGCTACGGCGTTCCTTGGTTGAGGCAGTTCGCTTGATGCAGAACACCCTACTTCGAGAGAGAAGTTGATTCAGGGAAGGAAACTCAGGGTGACCTGTGTCTCTTTGGGCTTGTTAGAAACCACGGGGATGTCTGCTGAGTGCGCCCACGGAAACGGGGGCCTGCTGCAAGTAGCCTTGCTTCCCGTTGGAAGGCTGCGTTCATGCTGCCTTGAAGCTACCTGACATTCCTGCTCTCGACACTGACCTGTTAGCCCTGTCAGAGTGCTTCGGGGAACGCTATGAGTCTGCTCTGTCTAAACCAGGTGCTTCCATGGCCGCGGCTCTGGTCCGCCTGACAAGCTCTAGAGCTAGAGGGAACCTCAACGTGACAAGTTGCCTCCAGCGTAGGCCCCTAGTAGCCGTGCAGAAAGGGAGGCAGGCAGCTGTCTCCATGAGTTCTCAGTCGCTTAGAGGCTTTATTTTAAAGGAAGTAGTACACTATGGAGGACTCCTAGGCCTCTCGGGTATGCATCACTTTCCCTCCAAGTTCAGCGAGTACCTCCAGACCCCTGTGGGGCGGCTGAGCAACTTCGAGCCCATTGGTTGACCCCACTCCCCCACCCCGGAGGCCCTCTGTGCGTGCCGCGCGATGGGCTACACACTGGACGTCCCTCGAGGAGAGCTACATTTCCAGAGCCCTCGAACAGCCTCAGGACAGCATTTCGAGTGAGTCCGACTTTGTCATGGCCCTTGTGTGAGCTGCCATGGGAAAACACTGTGCTTTGAATACTTCGAGGACCTCGTACCTGAAGTCACTCTGCCGAGGAGAAAGTCAGCATCTTACCATGCCGTGTCGCTAACGGCACGCCCAGCACGAACACAGGCCTGGAAGTAAGACCCCGAGTGGCTGTGCAGAAGCGGAGGCGTGCAGCAGTTTCCAGGAGGCGGCGGCCTCGGCTCTGGGCACCTTCAACGGCAGCAGGGTTTTCTGGACACCTAGGAGGCTGGCGCGGGCCCCCTGTCCCGGCAGGAACACTGAGTACCGCCAGGCCCACCTGGGTCTGCTAAGCAACATCCAGGCCCGTAGCCCTTTAGAGCCCCTCTGTGTATGCCGAGCGTAGGGAAACGCGCTGCACTCTCCTTGGGAGCAGCTTAAGGTCCTCAGCACTCGCACACGTTCACGGACACCGTTCTGGCACGTCCCACATGGCGTCCAAGTCTTACGCATTACCCGAGGCTGAGCTGAACTCAGAGAAACCCTCGGCTTCGCATTCCACCTAGGACCTCCTGCCTGAAGGCACCGTGCCTCCCAGAGAGAGTCGGCTTGCGTTCTTACTGCCATGTAAGTCCCCTTCCTCCCGTGGCACTGCAGGCTTTGAATAGCCACAGGCCCAGAGGAGCAGCTACGGCGTTCCTTGGTTGAGGCAGTTCGCTTGATGCAGAACACCCTACTTCGAGAAGTTGATTCAGGGAAGGAAACTCAGGGTGACCTGTGTCTCTTTGGGCTTGTTAGAAACCACGGGGATGTCTGCTGAGTGCGCCCACGGAAACGGGGGCCTGCTGCAAGTAGCCTTGCTTTCCCGTTTGGAAGGCTGCGTTCATGCTGCCTTGAAGCTACCTGACATTCCCTGCTCTCGACAGGCCTGTTAGCCCTGTCAGAGTGCTTCGGGGAACGTTATGAGTCTGCTCTGTCTAAACCAGGTGCTTCCATGGCCGCGGCTCTGGTCCGCCTGACAAGCTCTAGAGCTAGAGGGAACCTCAAGGTGACAAGTTGCCTCCAGCGTAGGCCCCTAGTAGCCGTGCAGGAAGGGAGGCAGGCAGCTGTCTCCATGAGTTCTCAGTCGCTTAGAGGCTTTATTTTAAAGGAAGTAGTACACTTTGGAGGACTCCTAGGCCTCTCGGGTATGCATCACTTTCCCTCCAAGTTCAGCGAGTACCTCCAGACCTCTGTGGGGCGGCTGAGCAACTTCGAGGCCCATTGGTTGACCCCACCACCCCACCCCCGGAGGCCCTCTGTGCGTGCCGCGCGATGGGCTACACACTGGACGTCCCTCGAGGAGAGATACATTTCCAGAGCCCTCGAACAGCCTCAGGACAGCATTTCGAGTGAGTCCGACTTTGTCATGGCCCTTGTGTGAGCTGCCATGGGAAAACACTGTGCTTTGAATACTTCGAGGACCTCGTACCTGAAGTCACTCTGCCCGAGATAGAAAGTCAGCATGTTACCATGCCGTGTCGCTAACGGCACGCCCAGCACGAACACAGGCCTGGAAGTAAGGCCCGAGTGGCGGTGCAGAAGCGGAGGCGTGCAGCAGTTTCCACGAGGCGGCGGCCTCGGCTCTGGGCACCTTCAACGGCAGCAGGGTTTTCTGGACACCTAGGAGGCTGGCGCGGGCCCCCTGTTCCCGGCAGGAACACTGAGTACCGCCAGGCCCACCTGGGTCTGCTAAGCAACATCCAGGCCCGTAGCCCTTTAGAGCCCCTCTGTGTATGCCGAGCGTAGGGAAACGCGCTGCACTCTCCTTGGGAGCAGCTTAAGGTCCTCAGCACTCGCACACGTTCACAGACACCGTTCTGGCACGTCCCACATGGCGTCGAAGTCTTACGCATTACCCTAGGCTGAGCTGAACTCAGAGAAACCCTCGGCTTCGCATCCACCTAGGACCTCCTGCCTGAAGGCACCGTGCCTCCCAGAGAGAGTCGGCTTGCGTTCTTACTGCCATGTAAGTCCCCTTCCTCCCGTGGCACTGCAGGCTTTGAATAGCCACAGGCCCAGAGGAGCAGCTACGGCGTTCTTGGTTGAGGCAGTTCGCTTGATGCAGAACACCCTACTTCGAGAAGTTGATTCAGGGAGGAAGGAAACTCAGGGTGACCTGTGTCTCTTGGGCTTGTTAGAAACCACGGGGATGTCTGCTGAGTGCGCCCACGGAAACGGGGGCCTGCTGCAAGTAGCCTTGCTTTCCCGTTTGGAAGGCTGCGTTCATGCTGCCTTGAAGCTACCTGACATTCCCTGCTCTCGACAGGCCTGTTAGCCCTGTCAGAGTGCTTCGGGGAACGTTATGAGTCTGCTCTGTCTAAACCAGGTGCTTCCATGGCCGCGGCTCTGGTCCGCCTGACAAGCTCTAGAGCTAGAGGGAACCTCAACGTGACAAGTTGCCTCCAGCGTAGGCCCTAGTAGCCGTGCAGAAAGGGAGGCAGGCAGCTGTCTCCATGAGTTCTCAGTCGCTTAGAGGCTTTATTTTAAAGGAAGTAGTACACTTTGGAGGACTCCTAGGCCTCTCGGGTATGCATCACTTTCCCTCCAAGTTCAGCGAGTACCTCCAGACCCCTGTGTGGGCGGCTGAGCAACTTCGAGGCCCATTGGTTGACCCACCACCCCACCCCCGGAGGCCCTCTGTGCGTGCCGCGCGATGGGCTACACACTGGACGTCCCTCGAGGAGAGCTACATTTCCAGAGCCTCGAACAGCCTCAGGACAGCATTTCGGGTGAGTCCGACTTTGTCATGGCCCTTGTGTGAGCTGCCATGGGAAAACACTGTGCTTTGAATACTTCGAGGACCTCGTACCTGAAGTCACTCTGCCCGAGGAGAAAGTCAGCATGTTACCATGCCGTGTCGCTCACGGCACGCCCAGCACGAACACAGGCCTGGAAGTAAGGCCCCGAGTGGCGGTGCAGAAGCGGAGGCGTGCAGCAGTTTCCATGAGGCGGCGGCCTCGGCTCTGGGCACTTCAACGGCAGCAGGGTTTCTGGACACCTAGGAGGCTGGCGCGGGCCCCCTGTTCCCGGCAGGAACACTGAGTACCGCCAGGCCCACCTGGGTCTGCTAAGCAACATCCAGGCCCGTAGCCCTTTAGAGCCCCTCTGTGTATGCCGAGCGTAGGGAAACGCGCTGCACTCTCCTTGGGAGCAGCTTAAGGTCCTCAGCACTCGCACACGTTCACGGACACCGTTCTGGCACGTCCCACATGGCGTCGAAGTCTTACGCATTACCCGAGGCTGAGCTGAACTCAGAGAAACCCTCGGCTTCGCATCCACCTAGGACCTCCTGCCTGAAGGCACCGTGCCTCCCAGAGAGAGTCGGCTTGCGTTCTTACTGCCATGTAAGTCCCCTTCCTCCCGTGGCACTGCAGGCTTTGAATAGCCACAGGCCCAGAGGAGCAGCTACGGCGTTCCTTGGTTGAGGCAGTTCGCTTGATGCAGAACACCCTACTTCGAGAAGTTGATTCATTCAGGGGAAACTCAGGGTGACCTGTGTCTCTTGGGCTTGTTAGAAACCACGGGGATGTCTGCTGAGTGCGCCCACGGAAACGGGGGCCTGCTGCAAGTAGCCTTGCTTTCCCGTTTGGAAGGCTGCGTTCATGCTGCCTTGAAGCTACCTGACATTCCCTGCTCTCGACAGGCCTGTTAGCCCTGTCAGAGTGCTTCGGGGAACGTTATGAGTCTGCTCTGTCTAAACCAGGTGCTTCCATGGCCGCGGCTCTGGTCCGCCTGACAAGCTCTAGAGCTAGAGGGAACCTCAAGGTGACAAGTTGCCTCCAGCGTAGGCCCCTAGTAGCCGTGCAGGAAGGGAGGCAGGCAGCTGTCTCCATGAGTTCTCAGTCGCTTAGAGGCTTTATTTTAAAGGAAGTAGTACACTTTGGAGGACTCCTAGGCCTCTCGGGTATGCATCACTTTCCCTCCAAGTTCAGCGAGTACCTCCAGACCCCTGTGGGGCGGCTGAGCAACTTCGAGGCCCATTGGTTGACCCCACCCCCCCCCCCCCGGAGGCCCTCTGTGCGTGCCGCGCGATGGGCTACACACTGGACGTCCCTCGAGGAGAGCTACATTTCCAGAGCCCTCGAACAGCCTCAGGACAGCATTTCGGGTGAGTCCGACTTTGTCATGGCCCTTGTGTGAGCTGCCATGGGAAAACACTGTGCTTTGAATACTTCGAGGACCTCGTACCTGAAGTCACTCTGCCCGAGGAGAAAGTCAGCATGTTACCATGCCGTGTCGCTAACGGCACGCCCAGCACGAACACAGGCCTGGAAGTAAGGCCCCGAGTGGCGGTGCAGAAGCGGAGGCGTGCAGCAGTTTCCATGAGGCGGCGGCCTCGGCTCTGGGCACCTTCAACGGCAGCAGGGTTTTCTGGACACCTAGGAGGCTGGCGCGGGCCCCCTGTTTCCGGCAGGAACACTGAGTACCGCCAGGCCCACCTGGGTCTGCTAAGCAACATCCAGGCCCGTAGCCCTTTAGAGCCCCTCTGTGTATGCCGAGCGTAGGGAAACGCGCTGCACTCTCCTTGGGAGCAGCTTAAGGTCCTCAGCACTCGCACACGTTCACGGACACCGTTCTGGCACGTCCCACATGGCGTCGAAGTCTTACGCATTACCCGAGGCTGAGCTGAACTCAGAGAAACCCTCGGCTTCGCATTCCACCTAGGACCTCCCGCCTGAAGTCACCGTGCCTCCCAGAGAGAGTCGGCTTGCGTTCTTACTGCCATGTAAGTCCCCTTCCTCCCGTGGCACTGCAGGCTTTGAATAGCCACAGGCCCAGAGGAGCAGCTACGGCGTTCCTTGGTTGAGGCAGTTCGCTTGATGCAGAACACCCTACTTCGAGAAGTTGATTCAGGGAAGGAAACTCAGGGTGACCTGTGTCTCTTTGGGCTTGTTAGAAACCACGGGGATGTCTGCTGAGTGCGCCCACGGAAACGGGGGCCTGCTGCAAGTAGCCTTGCTTTCCCGTTTGGAAGGCTGCGTTCATGCTGCCTTGAAGCTACCTGACATTCCCTGCTCTCGACAGGCCTGTTAGCCCTGTCAGAGTGCTTCGGGGAACGTTATGAGTCTGCTCTGTCTAAACCAGGTGCTTCCATGGCCGCGGCTCTGGCGCTGACAAGCTCTAGAGCTAGAGGGAACCTCAACGTGACAAGTTGCCTCCAGCGTAGGCCCTAGTAGCCGTGCAGGAAGGGAGGCAGGCAGCTGTTCCATGAGTTCTCAGTCGCTTAGAGGCTTTATTTTAAAGGAAGTAGTACACTTTGGAGGACTCCTAGGCCTCTCGGGTATGCATCACTTTCCCTCCAAGTTCAGCGAGTACCTCCAGACCCCTGTGGGGCGGCTGAGCAACTTCGAGGCCCATTGGTTGACCCCACCTCCCCACCCGGAGGCCCTCTGTGCGTGCCGCGCGATGGGCTACACACTGGACGTCCCTCGAGGAGAGCTACATTTCCAGAGCCTCGAACAGCCTCAGGACAGCATTTCGGGTGAGTCCGACTTGTCATGGCCCTTGTGTGAGCTGCCATGGGAAAAACACTGTGCTTTGAATACTTCGAGGACCTCGTACCTGAAGTCACTCTGCCCGAGGAGAAAGTCAGCATGTTACCATGCCGTGTCGCTCACGGCACGCCCAGCACGAACACAGGCCTGGAAGTAAGGCCCCGAGTGGCGGTGCAGAAGCGGAGGCGTGCAGCAGTTTCCATGAGGCGGCGGCCTCGGCTCTGGGCACCTTCAACGGCAGCAGGGTTTTCTGGACACCTAGGAGGCTGGCGCGGGCCCCCTGTTCCCGGCAGGAACACTGAGTACCGCCAGGCCCACCTGGGTCTGCTAAGCAACATCCAGGCCCGTAGCCCTTTAGAGCCCCTCTGTGTATGCCGAGCGTAGGGAAACGCGCTGCACTCTCCTTGGGAGCAGCTTAAGGTCCTCAGCACTCGCACACGTTCACAGACACCGTTCTGGCACGTCCCACATGGCGTCGAAGTCTTACGCATTAACCGAGGCTGAGCTGAACTCAGAGAAACCCTCGGCTTCGCATTCCACCTAGGACCTCCCGCCTGAAGTCACCGTGCCTCCCAGAGAGAGTCGGGTTGCGTTCTTACTGCCATGTAAGTCCTTCCTCCTGTGGCACTGCAGGCTTTGAATAGCCACAGGCCAGAGGAGCAGCTACGGCGTTCCTTGGTTGAGGCAGTTCGCTTGATGCAGAACACCCTACTTCGAGAAGTTGATTCAGGGAAGGAAACTCAGGGTGACCTGTGTCTCTTTGGGCTTGTTAGAAGAAACACGGGGATGTCTGCTGAGTGCGCCCACGGAAACGGGGGCCTGTTGCAAGTAGCCTTGCTTTCCCGTTTGGAAGGCTGCGTTCATGCTGCCTTGAAGCTACCTGACATTCCCTGCTCTCGACAGGCCTGTTAGCCCTGTCAGAGTGCTTCGGGGAACGTATGAGTCTGCTCTGTCTAAACCAGGTGCTTCCATGGCCGCGGCTCTGGTCGCCTGACAAGCTCTAGAGCTAGAGGGAACCTCAACGTGACAAGTTGCCTCCAGCGTAGGAACCTAGTAGCCGTGCAGGAAGGGAGGCAGGCAGCTGTCTCCATGAGTTCTCAGTCGCTTAGAGGCTTTATTTTAAAGGAAGTAGTACACTTTGGAGGACTCCTAGGCCTCTCGGGTATGCATCACTTTCCCTCCAAGTTCAGCGAGTACCTCCAGACCCCTGTGGGGCGGCTGAGCAACTTCGAGGCCCATTGGTTGAACCCACCACCCCACCCCCGGAGGCCCTCTGTGCGTGCCGCGCGATGGGCTACACACTGGACGTCCCTCGAGGAGCGCTACATTTCCAGAGCCCTCGAACAGCCTCAGGACAGCATTTCGGGTGAGTCGACTTTGTCATGGCCCTTGTGTGAGCTGCCATGGGAAAACACTGTGCTTTGAATACTTCGAGGACCTCGTACCTGAAGTCACTCTGCCCGAGGAGAAAGTCAGCATCTTACCATGCCGTGTCGCTAACGGCACGCCAGCACGAACACAGGCCTGGAAGTAAGCCCCGAGTGGCGGTGCAGAAGCGGAGGCGTGCAGCAGTTTCCACGAGGCGGCGGCCTCGGCTCTGGGCACCTTCAACGGCAGCAGGGTTTCTGGACACCTAGGAGGCTGGCGCGGGCCCCCTGTTCCCGGCAGGAACACTGAGTACCGCCAGGCCCACCTGGGTCTGCTAAGCAACATCCAGGCCCGTAGCCCTTTAGAGCCCCTCTGTGTATGCCGAGCGTAGGGAAACGCGCTGCACTCTCCTTGGGAGCAGCTTAAGGTCCTCAGCACTCGCACACGTTCACGGACACCGTTCTGGCACGTCCCACATGGCGTCCAAGTCTTACGCATTACCCGAGGCTGAGCTGAACTCAGAGAAACCCTCGGCTTCGCATCCACCTAGGACCTCCTGCCTGAAGGCACCGTGCCTCCCAGAGAGAGTCGGCTTGCGTTCTTACTGCCATGTAAGTCCCCTTCCTCCCGTGGCACTGCAGGCTTTGAATAGCCACAGGCCCAGAGGAGCAGCTACGGCGTTCCTTGGTTGAGGCAGTTCGCTTGATGCAGAACACCCTACTTTGAGAGAAGTGATTCAGGAAGGAAACTCAGGGTGACCTGTGTCTCTTTGGGCTTGTTAGAAACCACGGGGATGTCTGCTGAGTGCGCCCACGGAAAAGGGGGCCTGCTGCAAGTAGCCTTGCTTTCCCGTTTGGAAGGCTGCGTTCATGCTGCCTTGAAGCTACCTGACATTCCCTGCTCTCGACAGGCCTGTTAGCCCTGTCAGAGTGCTTCGGGGAACGTTATGAGTCTGCTCTGTCTAAACCAGGTGCTTCCATGGCCGCGGCTCTGGTCCGCCTGACAAGCTCTAGAGCTAGAGGGAACCTCAACGTGACAAGTTGCCTCCAGCGTAGGCCCTAGTAGCCGTGCAGAAAGGGAGGCAGGCAGCTGTTCTCCATGAGTTCTCAGTCGCTTAGAGGCTTTATTTTAAAGGAAGTAGTACACTTTGGAGGACTCTAGGCCTCTCGGGTATGCATCACTTTCCCTCCAAGTTCAGCGAGTACCTCCAGACCCTGTGGGGCGGCTGAGCAACTTCGAGGCCCATTGGTTGACCCCACCACCCACCCCGGAGGCCCTCTGTGCGTGCCGCGCGATGGGCTACACACTGGACGTCCCTCGAGGAGAGCTACATTTCCAGAGCCCTCGAACAGCCTCAGGACAGCATATCGAGTGAGTCCGACTTTGTCATGGCCCTTGTGTGAGCTGCCATGGGAAAACACTGTGCTTTGAATACTTCGAGGACCTCGTACCTGAAGTCACTCTGCCCGAGGAGAAAGTCAGCATGTTACCATGCCGTGTCGCTAACGGCACGCCCAGCACGAACACAGCCTGGAAGGAAGGCCCCGAGTGGCGGTGCAGAAGCGGAGGCGTGCAGCAGTTTCCAGGAGGCGGCGGCCTCGGCTCTGGGCACCTTCAACGGCAGCAGGGTTTCTGGACACCTAGGAGACTGGCGCGGGCCCCCTGTTTCCGGCAGGAACACTGAGTACCGCCAGGCCCACCTGGGTCTGCTAAGCAACATCCAGGCCCGTAGCCCTTTAGAGCCCCTCTGTGTATGCCGAGCGTAGGGAAACGCGCTGCACTCTCCTTGGGAGCAGCTTAAGGTCCTCAGCACTCGCACACGTTCACGGACACCGTTCTGGCACGTCCACATGGCGTCGAAGTCTTACGCATTACCCGAGGCTGAGCTGAACTCAGAGAAACCCTCGGCTTCGCATCCACCTAGGACCTCTGCCTGAAGGCACCGTGCCTCCCAGAGAGAGTCGGCTTGCGTTCTTACTGCCATGTAAGTCCCCTTCCTCCCGTGGCACTGCAGGCTTTGAATAGCCACAGTCCCAGAGGAGCAGCTACGGCGTTCCTTGGTTGAGGCAGTTCGCTTGATGCAGAACACCCTACTTCGAGAAGTTGATTCAGGGAAGGAAACTCAGGGTGACCTGTGTCTCTTTGGGCTTGTTAGAAAACACGGGGATGTCTGCTGAGTGCGCCCACGGAAACGGGGGCCTGCTGCAAGTAGCCTTGCTTTCCCGTTTGGAAGGCTGCGTTCATGCTGCCTTGAAGCTACCTGACATTCCCTGCTCTCGACAGGCCTGTTAGCCCTGTCAGAGTGCTTCGGGGAACGCTATGAGTCTGCTCTGCGTAACCAGGTGCTTCCATGGCCGCGGCTCTGGTCGGCCTGACAAGCTCTAGAGCTAGAGGGAACCTCAAGGTGACAAGTTGCCTCCAGCGTAGGCCCCTAGTAGCCGTGCAGAAAGGGAGGCAGGCAGCTGTCTCCATGAGTTCTCAGTCGCTTAGAGGCTTTTTTTAAAGGAAGTAGTACACTTTGGAGGACTCCTAGGCCTCTCGGGTATGCATCACTTCCCTCCAAGTTCAGCGAGTACCTCCAGACCCTGTGGGCGGCTGAGCAACTTCGGGCCCATTGGTGACCCCACCACCCCACCCCCGGAGGCCCTCTGTGCGTGCCGCGCGATGGGCTACACACTGGACGTCCCTCGAGGAGAGCTACATTTCCAGAGCCCTCGAACAGCCTCAGGACAGCATTTCGGGTGAGTCCGACTTTGTCATGGCCCTTGTGTGAGCTGCCATGGGAAAACACTGTGCTTTGAATACTTCGAGGACCTCGTACCTGAAGTCACTCTGCCGAGGAGAAAGTCAGCATCTTACCATGCCGTGTGTCGCTAACGGCACGCCCAGCCCGAACACAGGCCTGGAAGTAAGGCCCGAGTGGCGGTGCAGAAGCGGAGGCGTGCAGCAGTTTCCATGAGGCGGCGGGGCCTCGGCTCTGGCACACCTTCAACGGCAGCAGGGTTTTCTGGACACGTAGGAGGCTGGCGCGGGCCCCCTGTCCCGGCAGGAACACTGAGTACCGCCAGGCCCACCTGGGTCTGCTAAGCAACATCCAGGCCCGTAGCCTTTAGAGCCCCTCTGTGTATGCCGAGCGTAGGGAAACGCGCTGCACTCTCCTTGGGAGCCGCGGAAGGACCTCAGCACTCGCACACGTTCACGGACACCGTTCTGGCACGTCCCACCTTGGCGTCGAAGTCTTACGCATACCCGAGGCTGAGCGAACTCAGAGAAACCCTCGGTTCGCAACCACCTAGGACCTCCTGCCTGAAGGCACCGTGCCTCCCAGAGAGAGTCGGCTTGCGTTCTTACTGCCATGTAAGTCCCCTTCCTCCGTGCACTGGCAGGCTTTGAATAGCCACAGGCCCAGAGGAGCAGCTACGGCGTTCTTGGTTGAGGCAGTTCGCTTGATGCAGAACACCCTACTTCGAGAAGTTGATTCAG